>NC_092385.1:39791432-39958932 GCF_030028105.1 Mobula birostris
GAGAGGGGGAGAGGGAGAGTGGAGAGGGGAAAGGGGGAAGAGAGAGGAAAGGGGAGAGGGGAAAGAGGAGAGATGAGAGGAAGGGAGAGGATGGGAGGGGAAGGGAGAAGGGAGGGGAAGGGAGAGGGGAGGGAGGGGAAGGGGGAGGGGAGGGGAAGAGAGAGAGGAGGGGAGGGAGGGGAAAGGGAGAGAGGAGAGGAGGGGAAAGGGAGAGGGGAGGGAGGAGAAAGGGAGAGATGAGCGGAGAGGAGGGAAGGGAGGGAGAGAGGAGAGAGTGGCAGGGAAAGGGGAAAGGAAAGAGGGAAGGGGGTAAAGGGGAGCAGGGAAGAGGGGGAGAGGGAGAGAGGGGAAATAGGGAAAGGGGGAAAGGGAGAGGGGGTGGGGAGAAGGGAAAGGGGGAGAGGGGAGTGGGGAAAAGGGAGAGGTGGGATATGGGAGAGGGGGAGAGGGAAAAGAGAGAGGGGGTGTGGCGGAGAGGGGGAGAGGGCAAAGGGAGAGAGGAAAGAGGGGAGAGGACCAAAGGGAGACAGGGAGATGGGAGGGGGAGAAGAGAAAAGGGGGAGGGGAGGGGAGAATGGGAGAAGGTGGAGGGGAAGGGAGAGGGGGAGGAGAAAGAGGGAAGGGAAAGAGGAGAGGACAGAGAGGGAGGGTGGAGGAGGGAGGGAGAGGGGAAGAGGAAAGGGAGAGAGGGAGGGGGAGAGGTAAGAGGGAGGGGAAAGGGAGAGGAGGGAGGGAGAGGGGTTGAGTGGAAGAGGGGCAAGAGGAGAGAGGGGAGAGGGGCAAAGGGAGACAGTGAAGGGAGAGAGGAGAGAGGGAGGGGAAAGGGAGAGAGGAAAGAGGGGGAGGGGAAGGGAGAGAGAGGGGAAAGGGAGAGAAAGCAGGAGGGGAAGGGAGAGAAACGGGAAAGGGAGAGAAAGGGAGGGGAAGGGAGAGAAGAGAGAGGGAGGGAAGGGAAAAAAGGAGAGGTGAGGGAGGGGGAGAGGTGCAAAGGGAGAGGAGAGATATGGAATAGGGAGAGGAGAGATATGTAATAGGAGAGGAGGGGGAGGGAGAGGGGAGGGGGTGGGGAGGGAGAGGGGAGAGGGAAAAGGGAAAGTGTAGAGGGAAAAGAGAGAGTGGGAGGGGGAGGGGAAGGGGCAAAGGGGCAGGGCAGAGGGGAAAGGGAGTGGAGAAGGACGGGAAAAGAGGAGAGAGGGGAGGGGGAAAGGCAGAGAAGGGAGAAAGAAAGAGGGAAAGGGAGAGAAGGGGGTTGAGAGAGAGAGTGTGGAGGGGGAAATGCAGAGAGTGGAAAAGGGAGAGAAAGAGGAGAAAAGGGAGAGAGAGAGGTATGGCAGGGAGTGGGGAAAGAGGAGCTGAGGGAGGGAAGACGGGGAGTCGGGAAAGAGAGAGGTGGAGAGGGTGGTGGAGATGGAGGAAAGGGGGCAAGGTGAAAAAGGGAGAGAAAGAGGAGGGATGGGGAAAGGGGAGGGAAAAGGGAGAAAAGAAGCGAGGGGAAAGGGAGAGGGAAGGGAAGGAGGGAGGGGTGATGGGCAAGGGGTATATGGAGAGAAAGAGAGATGGGGAAAGGAGAGGGGAAAAAGGGAGAAAGGAGAGCTGGGGAAAGGGGAGGGGAGATGGAGAGGGGGTAGGGAGGGGGAAAGAGGGGAACAGTGGGAGAATGGGTAAGGGAGAGATGAGAGAGGGAAGTGGAGGAGGGAAAGAGAGGGGGAAAGGGAGACATGAGGAAAGGCAGAGGGGAGAGGGGGAAGAGGAAGGATGTGAGGAGGGGGAGAATGGGAGTGCTGAGGAAGAGGGGAAGGGTAAGGAGAAGGGAGGGGAAAATGGGAGAGGAAGAGGAGAAATGGGAAAAGTGGAAGGTGGAGGGAGGTTGAAAAGGAGAGGGGAGAAAGGCAGTGTGAAAGAGAATGAGGGAGGGAGTGAGAGGGAAAGCTAGAGTAGGGAGGGGGAAGCAAGGGGATGACAGAGAAGGAAATGGAGAATGGGAAAGAGAGAAATGGGAAGGGAGGGGGAGAGGGAGAGGGGAGTGGGGAAAGGGGAGAAGGGAGAGGGGGCAGGGTTAAAAGTAAGAGAAAGAGTGAGGGGGAAGGGAGAGAGGAGGAAAGGAGGGGGAGGGAGAGGAAAGGAAATGGGAAAAGGAGGGAGGGGGAAAGAGTGAGAAAGAGGAGGAAAGGGGAAGGGGGGATGCGGAAGAAAGGGGAAAGGGAAAGTGAGTGGGGAGGGTAAGGGGAGAGTGGGTGGTGAGGGGGAGAGTGAGTGGTGAGGGAAGGATGTGGGGGAGGAGAGAGGGAAGTGTGAGGAGGAAGAGGGAGGGGAATGGGAGTGGGGAAGGGAGAGTGAGTGTGGAGGCAGAGCGGGAGAGTGAGTGGGGAAGGGGAGGTGGAGAGTGGGGAGGGGGAGAGGGAGTGTGTTTTGAGGAGGAGGGAAGATTGAGGGGGAGAGTAAGAGTCAGTGTTGAGGAAGGGGAAAAGTGAATGGAGAGAGGAAGAGTGAGTGGTGTGGAGGAGGAGGTGAGGAAAGTGAATGGAGAGGGGGTGGGGTGAGTGAGGAGGGGAGGGGAGAATGAGTGGGGAAGGAGTGGGGTGAGTGAGGAGGGGAAGGGGAGAGTGAGTGTGGTGGTGGAGGAGGGGGAGAATGAGTGTGGAAGAGTGGGTGGAAAAGGGGAGAGTGAGAAGGGAGGGGAAAGTGAGTAGGAGGAGGAGAGGGGAGTGAGGAGTGGGGGAGATTGGAAAGAGTGGGGAGAATAAGGAGAGTACAGAGAAGAGAAGGAGTGAGAATAGGTGAGTGGAGAGTCAGGGGAGAGAGAGAAAGAGAAAGAAGAGTAGAGTGAGAAAGGTCCACAGCAGATGGCAATTTATTGGCTCTTCACTCAAACTTGGAACACCTGGACAGCGAAGCTTCTTCCATCAGGATGAACTTCATTGCCCACAGTCCTGCATTCAATACTAACATCCCTTCAAAACTAATCAATAAGCTTCGAGGCCTTGGCTTCAATACCTCCTTAAGCAAAAGATGTTCAATTTTCTCACATGAAGACCGTAGTCAGTTCAGATTGACAACAATTTCTCCTCCACAATCTTCATCAGCACAGGTGCACCACAAAGTTCCAATGCCATTTTTAAGTTTACTGACGTCACTATTGGCTGAATTAAAGGTGGTGATGAATCAGCATATAGGAGGAAGGTTGAAAATCTGTCTCAGTGGTACTACAAAAACAACTTCTCACTCAGTGTCAGCAAGACCAAGTGGAGAAGGTCTGTCCTGGGTCCTGCATGTATGTGGATTAGAGAGGAAGCACAGCAGCGCCTCTACTTCCTTCAAAGTTTGTGAAGATTAAGCATGACATCTGAAACTTTGACAAACTTGTATAGATGTATGGTGGAGAGTATATTAACCAGTTGCATCGCGGCCAGGTATGGAAACACCAAAGCCCTTGAACATAAAATCCTCCAAAAAGTAGTAGATAAAGCCCAGTGCATGACGGATAAAGCCTTCCACACATCTACGTGGAGCGCGGTCACAGGAAATCTAGGACCCCACCATCCAGTCCATGGAGGGTCATGCTCTTCCATTGGTTTACTTTTTCTTTGGTAGTGAAAACTTCTTAGTTCTTCTGGGCTGTGCTTTCATTTAAGTTTTGTGTACATCTTATCAGAATTGCATATTATTCACATGGAGTACTGAATCTTGTTTTCAGTGACGAGAATATATCCTTTAAAGTTTTAACTGACTGTAATTTTTTATGTCTGTTATTCCTCTTCCTCCTTCTGCCCTGGATAGTGTTAACTTAAATGCATTCATTTGTCACTTCATTTCTTATTTTCCAGATTGGTTTCAGACCAAGATATAATGCCAAGAGTATATGTTAATATGGGTATAGCGAAAGTGTTTATTGTCTTTGTTATAGTTTTACTATGGAGCACCGTTTGGCAGATTTTCTTAAACCTGGAAGTAAATTCTGTTGAAAGTTTTCCCTTTATCACGCTATGATCTATTTTCTTTCCTTGTTGATATCCCAGATACTTATGTTTCATATTCATCCATGGGTTGTGTTGTATCCTGCCACTCTGTTTTATATTCTTCTAGCTCTATAGCACCTTTCTATATGTTTAATGTTCTGCACTTATCTGGTACAAAGTTCATGTTTATATCTTTCCAAAATAGTTCTACTACTTGAATTAATTGATTTAGATTTACAGATGAAGGATGCATAATTTCAAATTGTCCAGTTATTGAAGATGTGTCAAGGTATAACTCAATTGGTCAATTTGATTCCCTATTTTCATCCGATTCAGTAAATTAGAGAACATGTTTAAAGCTAGACAAAACCATAGTGGGCTTAGGGAGTCTCTCTGAAAAATGCCTCAGTTTATTTTGATAACAGTGGTTGTTCTTCTTTGGTTGATAACAGATAGGTGATTATAGTACGCCAATGCTTCATCAGATGTTGTAGGAATTTCACAAGTATTGGGTGTAGTTTATGCCTAATAAGAACTTCTATTAACATTGAGTGTGGGACTTTTTGGCAGTCAATATAACAACATGAAAGATTTTGTTTTTTCCTCCAGGCTAGATTTAGAATTACAGAATCTATTATCAATTGCTCTTTACATCCTTTCATACCCTTATGGCATCCTTTCTGCTCTTCCGTTAGGTATATTGTGGTTACCTAAGTGAGTGGTGATTAGTTGCAAAATTCATAATGTTACAATTTATGTATAGTTTGTAAACGAGTAATAGGTTGAAATTTTGACAGGTCATTTGTGATTTCTCCTTTAGGTAAGAGATATGTTTTATCTTCTGTCAAAATTCAGACACTTTTTCAGGATTTTTAAGAAAATTGTTGACATGTATTGATGAGTACAAATAAAGGCATATAAACTTTTACACCAACATTTATGGATATTATCACTGCTAATACTTTTTCAATTGAGGGTATTTTTTATAACACATTTAGCATATCCATTGTAACTTCAGATGTTTGCATGTTTTCAGTTGTTTCAGTGTATTTTTTACCTTCCTAATCCAGCTTGTTTCTAGATTCTGTGGCATCCTGTTTGTCCAGATGATTAGACCAAAACTTCATTATCTTTGTGTTTGTTGGTAATTCTATGCTGGATAGGTGACAATTTGGTGCGTAAAATTTAGTTTCAATGTCCTGTATAAGCCTTTATCACTGTTCCTGAACTGATAATTCTGTTTTTTTTCCCCGTCTGGCACAGTTTTAGTGTATCTATAAATTCTACAATGCTTTTATTAGGTTGATCATATTTTGTATGGATCTTACATTTTTCATTATTATTATTATTATTATTATTTCTTTTGTATTTGCACAGTTTGTTGTCTTTTGCAGATCGGTTGTTTGTCGGTCGTGTTGAGTGCGCTCTTTCATTGATTCTGTTTTGTTTCTTGGAGTTACTATGTACACCTGCATAAAAATGAATCACAGGTGACATCTACGTACGTTGATAAATTTACTTTGAACTTTAAGAGAGGGGTGAATTGAGGGCTGGGAGAAAGCGAGAGAGGGGAGTGGAGAACAGGTGAAAGAAAGAAAGGGGTGACTGGAGGGTGGGGAGAAAATGATAGAGTGGTGAGTGAGAATGGGGAGAATGCAAAGCAGGGAGAGACAGTGAAGAGTGCAGAGCAGGAGCAGAGAAAGCAGGAGGAGTTAGCGTGAGGGGAAAGAGAGTGGAGAAGGGCAGATGGTAGAGAGAGAGAGAAGGGCAGGAGGGGGAAATAGATAGATACTTTATTGATTTCAAAGGAAATTACAGTGTGACTGTAGCATTACAAGTGCAGAAGTATACAAATATTAGAAGATGTGTAAGAAAGGATAAAAAAAATAAGTTATCTCAAACAGTCTAACAGGAGGGGGTCATCCCGTCCCCAACTATAGGTTGACTCATTATAGAGCCTAATGGCCGAGGGCAAGAATTACCTCATATAGCGCTCCTTGGAGCAGTGCAGTTGTCTTAGTCTATTACTAAAAGTGCTCCTCTGTTCAGCCAAGGTGGCATAAGATGTAGGAGCAGAATTAGGCCTTTCAGCCCATCGAGTCTGCTTCACCATTCCATCTGGATCCCACTCAACACCTGCCTTCTCATGGTATCCTTTGATGCCCTGACCAATCAGGAAACTATCAACTTCTGCCTTAAATATACCCACAGACTCTGGTCCTTCTTGTACACAGCCTTTGTATTGGTGCTTCACTCAGGTCTGTCATCCAGACTTGTAGGTGCATCCCCAGGTATTTGTAGGTCCTCACCACATCCATGTCCGCACTATCTACAGTAACACAGAGCAGTCCAGGCTTAGTCTTCCTAAAATCCATCACCATCTCCTTTGTCTTACTGATACTGAGCTGCAGTTAATTTAGCTTGCACCATTTGACAAAGTCCTCCACCAAGGCCCTGTATTCATCCTCCTGTCCTCCCTTTGTATATCCAACTATTGCTGTCATGAGAGAGCAGGGAGTAAGGAGAAGAGGGGAGAGAGGAAAAAGGTGGAGAGAGAGAAAGAGAAAAGGGCAAGAGGGTGAGCCGCAGGGGACATGAAAGAGGAGTGGGTAGAGGAATGGAGAGGGAGGGAGGCACTTGAGGAGTGGAGAGAAGGTGGGAGATAGACAGACAAGTGTGGGGGATAGGGAAGGCAGGAAGGACAAGTGGAGTGTGAGGGACCAGGCAGTGGGGAGAAAGAAGGAGAGAGAAGGAGGAACAGAGAGAGAGGAGAGAGTGAGGGAGGAGATAGAGGGATGAAAGAGGGTGAAAGGCAGAGAGAGGAAGGGGAATGAGAGAGAAGGGTAGGGGGAGGAGAGGGAAGGGGAGCAGAGGGAAATGAGAGGAGAACAAGAGGGGAGGGGAAGGGAATGAAGGAGGAATGGGAGGGGAGAAGGAAGGGAGGAATGAGAGGAAATGGGAAGAGATGGGGAGAGGAATGAGACAAGGGGAGGGGGAGGGGAGGGGGAGGGGAAGGGGAGTGGAGTGGGAGGGAAGGAGTGGGGAGGGAATTTGATGGGGAATAAAAGGGAGTGGTAGAGGGGAGAGGGACAACTCAGTTGGAGAGGCGATGGGAGGGTAAGGGAGGGGAGGGAGAGGTAGAGAGAGAGGGACTGACGTGGAGAAGGAATGGGTGGGAAGGAAGGGGACTCAGAGGAAGGGGGAAGGGAATGAAAGGGAGGGGAGGGGAGGGAAAACGGTGAGGGGATGGGAGGTGGAGGGAGAAATAGAATAGGGAGAGAGCAATGGGGAGAGGGGTAGCATGTGGGGAGAGGAAGAGTTGAGTGTGAATAAATGGAGGGGAACAAGTGGAGACTCTGAATTGGGGAAAGATGAAGGGAGTGAGGGACTGGGGAGAAGGGAAGACAGAAGAAGGAGAGAGACAAGAAACCGGGAGAGAGGTGAGGGGAAAAGAGAAGAGGAATGAGGGAGAGAAGGGTGTCAAGAAGGGAGTCGAGAGGAGGCGGTACGATGGCAATAGAGGGGTGTGTAGGGAAGAGGGGCAGGATGGGGAGACTGGGTCCACAGTGAATCATGGAAGGGGCAATGGGAGATGTGAGCAGGGTGGAATTGAGAAGGGACGGGGCATGGAATAACATGAGGAATAGTGTCAGGGCAGTAAGGACGAGAGAGAGGAAGGGATAAAAAGAAGAAGATGGTGTAGGAAGGAACTTGAGAGAAAACAAGGGTGTAGAAAGTCACAAGAGAGAAGAGGAAGATGTAAGAATGGATGAGAGAGAAGAAGGGGTGTAGGAAGGAACAAGGGAAAAGAAAGTATAGGATAGAACAAAAGAGGAGGGTGTAAGGAAGTACTAGTGAGCAGAGAGGGTGTAGGAAGGGACGAGAGAGAAGAGGGGTGTAGAAAAATCTGAGAGAGAGGAGAAGGGTGGAGGAAAATATGAGAGAGAAGGGGGATGTAAGAATGGATGAGAGAGAAGAGGAGGGTGTAGGAAGGGATGAGAAATAGGCAGCTGTGTAGGAAGGGACGAGAGAGAAGCAGAGGATGTAGGAAAGTATGAGAGAGAAGAGGGATTGTAGGAAGAGGCAAGAGAGAAGAGGGGGTGTAGGAAGGGACGAGAGAGAAGAGGGTGTAGGAAGGGACAAGAGAGAAGAGGGGGTGTAGGAAGGGACGAGAGAGAAGAGGGTGTAGGAAGGGACGAGAGAGAAGAGGGTGTAGGAAGGAACGAGAGAGAAGAGGGGTATGAAAGGAAGTTAGCAAGAGTTAGAAGGAGACAGAAAAGGGAAGAACCAGAGGAAGAAAGTGAGCGGGGGAATGAGTGAAGGAAGTGAAGAGAGATAGAAAGGAGTGGAGGAAGGCAGCAGGAAATAGGAAGGGGGAAAAGTGGGGTGGGGAGGGTGGGAAGCAGAGATCAAAATGGGCAGGAATGAGTGGGGAATGTGGAGCTAGAAAGAGGGCAAGTGATAGAGGAATGGAGAGAGGGAACAAGGGGAAGAGAAGGAAAGGAGAGAACGAGAGAAGGAAAGCAAGAGAGCCAATGTGGAAAGGGAGCGAAGGGAAGCAGAGAGCAGCATGGGAAGAACAACATCGATGGAAGGGAACAGAGTGAGGGAAGACAGTCAGGAAGGGAACTGAAGTTGTGAGGTTGCAAGGAGAAGAGGTGTAGGAGAGGGACGGGAAAGATGCAGTGAGTGAGTGGAAGGAAAGAGTAAGGAAGTCAAAGGAAGGGAAGAAAGGAATGAGTGAGAAAAATGAGGAGTGTGAGAATAGCCAAGAGGTAAAAATTTAAGAGAACAGATTGACAACCAAGGGAAAATTAAGAGAAAATGGAAAAATTAAGAAAATCTTTCAAGTGGGGCAATCCAAGTGAGTCTATATTCTGACAGTATATGATTTAAAATTGGTTGCAGAGATAATGGTTGCGATCATCCAATGTTCCCCAGATCCCAAGGCATCGGAAAGCTGAAAAAGCAATGTTCCTATTGAAGGACAGAGGTAGACAAAGCAGAAAGCTGTAGGCCAGATGCCTAACATCAATCACCTAGTAAATGCTGGAATACATCACAAAAATAGTAGCGGAACATTTTGAAAATCAAAGTGAGCATGATTTATGAAATGGGAAATAATGTTTGACAAATTTAAGCATTTTGAGGAAGTAATGAACAGGGTGGATACAGAGGGAAATCAGTAAGTTCAGTGTATTTCAGTTTCCAAAGCTCATAAAATTTGGTGCCAAATGAAAAGTTTCTGTAGTTAGAAGCAGATGACATTGGGGTTTATATATTTGCACAGATTTAGGACTGATTAACCAACCAAAATCATGACAATTGGATCTTTTTTGTGGGTGTCCTGGTGCATGAAACAAAATCGGCAAGTAATTTGAAAGGCAAGTTGAAGGTAAAGGGAATGAAGCTTGAAACTGTACAGAATATTTGATGGAACATCATCTGGTATATATATAGTTGTTTTAAGGAATATTCCTGTATTAGTGGCAGTTAAATCATAAAACCATAAGACGTAGGAACAGAATTAGACTATTTGATCATAGCTGTTCTATTTTCTCAATCAGCCTCATTCTCCTGCCTTCTCCCCGTAATGTTTGACAACCTTACTAATCAAGAACCTATCCACCTCCACTTTAAACATACACATGACTTGGGCTCCACAGACACCCTGTGACAATACCTTTCACAGATTCACTGCCCTCTGACAGAAGAGGTTCTCCCTTATCACCGTTCCAAAGGGATTTCCTTGTATTGTCAGGCTGTGTCCTCTGGTCCTGGATGCTGTGGGATTGTGTAGGACCAGAGGTCTATATCCTCTTGCATGTCCACTCTATCTAGGCCTTTCAATATTCAATGAAATTTCCCCCCCCCCTTCATTTTTCTAAACTCCAGCCAGTACGGGCTCAGAGCCACAAAACGTTCCTCAGACATTAACCCTTTCATTCTCAGGATCATTTTTATAAAATTCCTCTGGACCTTCTCCAATGCCAGCACATCGTTTCTTAGATTTAGGGTCCAAAACTGTCAAACAATTCTCCTAACGTGGTCTGACCAAGTCTCAGCATTACATCCTTGCTTTCATATTCTAGTCATCTTGAAATAAATGCTAACATTTCATTTGCATTGTTAGTTCTGAAAGGTTCAATTAGTGATTCTTGGGATAAAGACCTTCCTATACAAGGAAAAGCTGAGCTTACACGTAGTAGTGTTTAGAAGAATTAATGGTGATCTACAGACCCTTTTGGAGTTTCGAACAAGTGGCATATTTGCAGAAAAGGAGTCATCTACTTAAGAGAATTGAAGAGGATTTTTTTTCTCTCTCAGAGGGTCATAAACCTTTGGATCTCTCTCCTAGAGACCTGTGGGAATGATTTATTGAATACATTTCAAAACAGAGGCAGGCAGATAGTTTGGAGTTTGGGGAATTACGGATTATGAAGAATAGACAAGAAAGTGGCCAATATAAAGGCCAATATTTGATTTTGTTGCAAGGCAGAACAATTTAAGGAACTAGACAAACTGCTCTTGCTCCTATTTCTTGTGAGCTGAGCTGAAGATGTAGGCTAGGGGAGCTAGCTGGAAAAGAATACAGGAAAGCATGGCAATCTTGTAGAATTAATTCATACACAAGCCTATATGCAACAGCTATTTAGAAAATAATTAAAACATGCTCACAGTCGGAGAGAGTAAAATTGTGACGAGCTGCAAGAAGCGTGCACTTAAAACATGAGGGCGGCAAGTTCATATGGAGCCCGCTGAGGGAAGGTTGGTTTGTGTATTCTAAATCCTGAATGGTGAGCGTTGTCTAAAGCGGCGGGCCAGAAACAATGAGGTTCCTGTACGAGGGAGCACAGATTTTAAAGCAGAATTATAAATACTCCACTCGCACCACCCCTTCTGTTCACCGTGTGGGGAAGGGTTCATCCTGCGGTGACGCCATGTGTCTGTACCATTGGATTCTTTCCCTCTATCTCTTCCATCACCCATGCAGCACAGTGGTGGCAGAGGCCTGGCGTTGGACAGACCGCAAGGAAATCCTGGGACGTTTGTCCGCAGGCAAGCTTGCGCGGAGAAGCATTGAGATCCAAGTTGAGCCCCGGCTGCAGGCTGACTAGCAGTTTGGGAAGGCTTTGACTCAAGGGCAGGCGGGGGACGGGGCTAGTGTTGAGTTCAGGGAAGTACATCAGAGTGTGTAGTGTCTTCGCGTGAAGGAACACACGCACACCTTCATTCTGAAATCGGTGCACTCGCGCGTTTCGTTAATTTGTCAATCCTTCTAATGATGCACAACACCAGCAGAGTTTCTCAATATTCTAAGCAGAATTATTTTCAACGGTTAAAATGAGAAAATGTCGAATAATGGTTTGTATTATCAGCGCGACTGAAGTAGTGCGTTGTGGGAACTTTGAACACCGATTATTGTTGGGGGCTCGTCAGGAACAAGATTACGAAAACTAGCAACAGAAGATAGCTCTCGAGAGGACTGGAAGAATTTTTTTTAAATCCTGATTTAACATATAAATAAAATTAAGAACCCGTGGATTAGAAAGATTGACAGAACAGAACAGACAGAAATACACACAGAGGTAAACTTAGACCAACCAGACGTAAAACTTGGCAGGATTTGTGGGACCAGTGAAAGACTTCAAGAAAATGATTGAATTCGGGGTGACAAACTTTGAAATAAATGAATACACATTTTAAAAAGAAAAATACGCAATGTTTAGAGTCGTCAAATGTTTGAAAAAGAACGAGAAAATCCGTGGCAGATAATGAGTGTTTGTGTTTGTTCTTAGAGTGAATGAGTTGCAAGTCGAGGTAGTCAAATCCCGGAATTCAAGTTTAGCCAAAGAAAAAGTGAGATGTATTGGACGAGAAAGGAGGTGGCAAGTTTACAAAGTGACCTATTCAAAAGGCAATAAAATTTAAACAACCAATTGATAATGGTTTATTATTGTCAAGTGTACCGAAATATCGGTACCATCCAGGCTGATCATGCCATACATAAGTAAATTGAGATAGCAAAACTAGAAATTGATGTAGCTACGGAGAAAGCGCAGTGCGGGTACATGAAGTACGAGGACCACGACGTGGGTTTGGAGATCGAGAGTTCATTTTGAATTCAAACAGCTGGAGGAAATGAAACTCAGGAGCACCTGCTTTCACAGAAATATGATCATTCAGCATGATAGAGATAGAGACTTCAAGGGACAGACGTACAGAACTGGAACAAGGGAAGCTTAAAGAGAAGAAATTGAGGAAGACAACGTTAGAGAGCAGACAGACCAAGAGAATCAAATTATAAGACGAGACAACTAATAGGAGACAGTAAAACCAACAAAAGAGCAGGCGAAATAAATTTAAGAGATTGAATGAGACAGAACCTGAGATAGTCAAGCTAAGAGGGAAGTCGCGAATAGAGACAAGCTTCAGAAAGACATACAGCCGGCAGGAAAGCTCGATTACGCATACTCGCACACACATTCATATAAACAAATACTTCACTTTGCATACATAATTGTGCAAAAGTCACAGGAACATGCAAAAAAAATCTGTAAAGCAAAGATGCTTTCCAAATAATGAAATATAAGTTTCTAAATATAAAAAAAATGTAAAGTAAACAGTTTAAGAAACTAAACCAAATCAATATTTGGTGTGATCATCCTTTGCCGTTAAAACTGCATCAATTCCCTTAGGGGTACACTCTTGTGCAGTTTTACAAGAAAATCAGCTGGTAGGTTGTTTCAAGCATCTTGGAGAACTTGTCACAGTTTTACAGACTTTGGCTGCCTCATTTGTTCTGTCTGTGGAGATGATCCCAGACGGCCTCGATGATGTTGAGATCAGGGATCCGTGGAGGCCTTACCATCTAAAACCATATAAAAATCTAGAGTGCCTAAGGCTTTTGGACATTACTGCACATGCTAAAAGTTTTATGTGTAGGAGGGACATCTAAGCTGAGGATCAAATGTACATAGTAAGAGAGGAAAAGCTTAAAAGAAAGGGATACAAAGGAGACAAACTCTGAGCAAGAGGGTTACATACTTTGCGACAGACAGGAATTGCATAAAACATGCAATAAGAAACAGGAGTGACATTAAGTCCAGACAAAGTAACATTTTACTCTCACTCTGCTAAAGGTTAAAGATTGGAGAAAGAAAGAGTCACAAGAACTGGCTGAGCAGCCAAAGGTCATGGTGCATTGGCACTAATGACTTAGGTAGAAAGGGGGAAGAGGTCCTGTGCAGTAAGTATGGAGAGTTACAGAAGAGGCTGAAGAGCAGGACCTCCAAGGTAGTAATCTCTGGATTACACACGTTATCACGAGCTAGTTAAATCAGGAATAGGTTGATAGTACAGATGAATGAGTAGCTGAGAGAGTGGTGCAGGGGGAAGTGTTTCAAATTTCTGGATCATTGGGAACTCTTCTCTGGAAGATATAACCTGTACAAAAAGGACGGGTTACACCTTAACCCAATGGGTACCAATATCCTTGTAGGTAGGTTTACTGGAGCTGTTGGGGAGGCTTTAAACTAAATTGGCAGGGGGATGGGATCAGTGGTGATAGGGCTGAGGCTGGGCAATTTGCATGCAAATTGATGCATTGTCTAGTGAAACTGTGAGGAAGGTCAGGCAGATGATAGGGCAAAACTGTAGTCAGTGGGATGAGTTGAACTGTAACATGGGGGCAAAATTGAAAAGGGTGATGAATACAGGACTGAAGATGTAACATTTGAATGCATACAGTATACAGAATAACATTAATGATCCTGTAGCGCTGTGAGAGATTTGCAGGTATGACGTTGTGGGCATCACCGAATCAGGGCTGAAAGATCATACACCTTGCAGCAAAAGGACAAGCAGGTAGGCAGAGGGGGAGGGGTGGCTCTGTTGGTAAAAAAAATGAAATCAAGTTATTAGAAAGTTGACACAGGATCAGAAGATGTAGAATCCTTGTGGGTAGAGTTAAGAAACTGCAATGTTAAAAAGACCCTGATATACAGTCCCTGAACTATAGATTGGATTGCAGATGTAAAATATAAAAGGCATGTAATAAGGGCAATGTTACGATAGTTATGGAGGATTTCAATATGCAGGTAGGTAGGGAAAATCAGGTTGATGCTGGATCCTAAGAGAGGAAATTTGTAAAATGCCTACAAGATGTCTTTTTAGAGCAGCTTGTGCTTGAGCCTACTAGGAGAAAGACAATTCTGGCTTAGATGTGTGTATTGAACTGGATTTTATTAGGGAGTTTAAAATAAATGGACACTCAGGAGACAGTGATCATAATATGATAGAATTCACACAGCTGTTAGAGAGGGAGAAGATAAAGTCAGATGTATCAGTATTATAGTGGAGTAAAGGGAATTACAGAGACACAAGAGAGGCAAACATGAGGTGGGGCATTAACTTCCGCTAATGCCCCACTTCCCCCTCGTACCCCATCCGTTATTTATTTATATACACACATTCTTTTTCTCTCTCTCCTTTTTCTCCCTCTGTCCCTCTGACTATACCCCTTGCCTATCCTCTGGGGTTTTTTCCCCCCATCCCCCTTTTCCTTCTCCCTGGGCCTCCTGTCCCATGATCCTCTCATATCCCTTTTGCCAATCACCTGTCCAGCTCTTGGCTCCATCCCTCCCCCTCCTGTCTTCTCTTATCATTTTGGATCTCCCCCTCCCCCTCCCCCTCCCCCTCCCCCTCCCACTCCCACTTTCAAATCTCTTACTAGCTCTTCTTTCAGTTAGTCCTGACGAAGGGTCTCGGCCCGAAACATTGACAGTACCTCTTCCTAGAGATGCTGCCTGGCCTGCTGCGTTCACCAGCAACTTTGATGTGTTTAACATGAGAGAGGAGCTGACCGAAGTTGATTGGAAGGGGACTCTATCAGGATGATGGCAGAGCAACAATGGCTGGAGTTTCTGGGGGCAATTTGGAAGATGCAGGATTGATACATTCCAAAGATGAGTAAGTATTCTTAGGGAAGGTTGAGACAATCATGGATGACAAGGTAAGTCAATGATAGCATTTACGCAAAATAGAAGGCATATGATAGAGAAAAATTTGTGGGAAATTAGAGGAAGCTTTTAAAAACCAACAGAAGGCAACTTAAAAAAACATAAGGAGAGACAAGTTGAAATAGGAAGGTAAGCTTGTCAATAATATAAAAGAAGATATCATTTTTTTCAGATGCATAAAGAGTAAAAGAGAGGCCAGAGTGGATATTGGGCCTCTGATACTTTAAGCTGGAGAGGTAGTAATGGGGACAAAGTAAATGGCGGATGAAGTTAATGAGTAGTTTGCGTATGTCTTCACTATGGAAGACACCTGCAGTTTGCCAGAAATTATCAAGAGCAAAAGTGAGTATAATTGCTAACACTAAGGAGAAAAGTCTGACGGTAGATAAGTCACCGGGACCAGATGGAGTTCACTCCAGGCTTCTGAAAGTGGTAGCTGAAGAGATTGTGGAGGTATTAGAAATGATCTTTCAAGCATCACTAGATTCTGGAATGGTTCCGTAGGGCTGGAAAATTGCAAATGTCACTTCACTCCGTAAGAAGGGAGGGAAGCAGAAGAAAGGAAATTATAGGGCAGTTAGCCTGACTTCAGTGGTTGGGAGGATGTTGGAATTCATTATTAATGATGAGGTTTCAGAGTTCTTGGAGCCACACGATAAAATATGCCAAGGTCAGCATGGTTTCCTTAAAGAGAAATCTTGCCTGACAAATCTGTTGGAATTTTTTGAGGAAGTAACAGGAGGAAGTAACAGGCAGTATAGATAAAGGAGAGTCAGTGGATGTTGTTTACTTGGATTTTCAGAATGCCTTTGACAAAGTGCTGCACATGAGGCTGTTTAACAAGATAAGAACCCATCGTATTACAGGAAAGATACTAGCATGGACAGAAGATTGGCTGACTGGCTGGAGGCCAATGGTGGGAATAACGCAGCTATTCTGGTTGGCTGCTGGTAACTCCTGGTGTTCCACAGGGGTCAGTATTTGGATTACTTCTTTTCACGTTAAATGTCAACAATTTGGATGATGGAATTGATGGCTTTACGGCCAAGATGGCAGATGATACAAAGATAGGTGGAGGGGCAGGTAGTGTTGAAGAAGCAGGGATGTTCTATGAGTCTGTGGTGGCCAGTGCTATCATGTTTGTTGCTGTGTGCTGGAGCAGCAGGCTGAGGGTAGCAGATACCAACAGAATCAACAAACTCATTCGTAAGGCCAGTGATGTTGTGGGGATGGAACTGGACCCTCTCACGGTGGTGTCTGAAAAGAGGATGCTGTCTAAGTTGCATGCCATCTTGGGCAATGTCTCCCATCCACTACATAATGTACTGGTTGGGCACAGGAGTACATTCAGCCAGAGACTCATTCCACTGAGATGCAACACAGAGCATCATAGGAAGTCATTCCTGCCTGTGGCCGTCAAACTTTACAACTCCTCCCTTGGAGGGTCAGAAACCCTGAGCCAATAGGCTGGTCCTGGACTTACTTCATAATTTACTGGCATAATTTACATATTACTATTTAACTATTTATGGTTCTATTACTATTTATTATTTATGGTGCAACTCTAACGAAAACCAATTTCCCCTGGGATCAATAAAGTATGACTATGACTATGAGGTCTGCAGAAGGACTTAGGCAGATTGGAGAATGGGCAAAAAAGTGGCAGGTGGAATCAAGTATAGGGAACTGTATGGTCATGCACTTTGGTAGAAGGAATAAAGGCGTAGCTTATTTTCAAAGTGAGAAAATTTTTAAAAATCAGAGGTGCAAAGGGTCTTGGGAGTCCTCGTGCAGGATCCCCTAAAGGTTAACTTGTGGGTTGAGTTGGTGGTAAAGAAGGCAAACTCAATGTTAGTATTCATTTTGAGAGGACTGATATATACAAGGAAGGATGTGATGATAAGGCATTGGTCAGACCGCACTTGGAGTATTGTGAGCAGTTCTGGGCCCTTTATCAAAGAAAGTATATGCTGGCATTGGAGAGGGTCCAGAGGAGGTTCACAAGAATGATTCTAGGATTGAAAGAGTCAACGTATGAGGAGAAATTGATGGCTCTGGGCCTGTACTTGCTGGAGCTTAGAAAAATAAGGGGGGGATCTCATTGAAACCTTTCGCATATTGAAAGGCCTAGATAGAGTGGATGTGTCCTATGGTGGGCTAGTCTGATACGAGAGGGCACAGCCTCAGACTAGAGGGGCATCCATTTAGAACAGTGGTGAGAAGGAATTTCTTTAGCTAGAGGGCAATGATTCTGTGGAATTCAATGCCTCAGAGATCTGGAGGCCAATTCATTGAGTATATTTAAAGCAGAAGTTGATAGGTTATTGATTAGTCAGGACATCAAAGATTATGAGGAGAAGCAGGAGAAGGATAATACATCAGCCATGATGAAATTGCAGAGCAGACTCAGTGGTCCGAATGGCCTAATTCTGCTCCTATGCCACCTGGTTTTATGGTCTTAAAAACTGAGGGAAACCAACTAAGTACAAAAAAATCAGAGAATTGTCAAAAAAGACACATGCTCTTGGGAACCTGAAAGGTCTGAAGGTAGATAAGTCACCTGGACCAGATGATGTACACCCTAGAGCTCTGAAAGAGGTGGCTAAAGAGATCGTGGAGGTATTAGTAATGATCTTTCAAGAATCACTAGATTTTGGAATGGTTCCAGAAAACTGGAAAACCTTCTATCTAGTTATAGTAGTTTCAGACACTTCATGCCCCCTGACACCTGGAACTTCCACCATATTGCTAGTGTCTTCCACAGTGAAGACTGATGCAAAATACTTATAAATGTCACTCCACTCTTCAAGAATGGAGAGAGGCAGAAGAAAGGAAACTATAGTCCAATTAATTTGATCACAATGTTTGGAAAGATGTTGGGAGTCGATTAGTCAGGATGAGGTCTCAGGGTACTTGGAGGCACATGATAAAATAGGCCATAGTCAGCATGGTTTCCTCAAGGGAAAATCTTGCCTGACAAATCTGTTGGAATTCTTTGAAGAAATAGCAAGCAGGATAGACAATGGAGATTTGTTTGATGTTGTGTACTTGGATTTTCAGAAGGCCTTTGACAAAATCCCATAAATGAGGCTACTTAACAAGCTACGATGCCATGGTATGACAGGAAAGATTCTAGCACGGATAAAACAGTGGCTGATTGGCAGAAGGCAAAGAATGAGAATGAAGGGAGCCTTTTCTGGATGCCTGCCAGTGACTAGCAGTGTTCCACAGGGGTCAGTGATGGCACCAATTCGTTTTACGTTATATGTCAATGATTTGGATGATGGAATTGATGGCTTTGTTGCAAAGTTTGTAGATGATATGAAGTTAGGTGGAGCGGCAGGTAGTTTTGAGGAAGTAGAGAGGCTACAGAAGGACTAAACAGATTAGGAGAAAGGGCAAAGAAATGGCAGATGGAATACAGTGTAGGGAAGTGTATGGTCATGCACTTTGGTAGAAGAAATGAAAGGGTTAACTATGTTCTAAGTGGGGAGATAATACAAAAAATTGAAGTGCAAAGGGACTTGGGATGCTTGTAAAGAATTTCCTAAAGGTTAATTTGCAGGTTGAGTCTGTGATGAGGAAGGCAAATGTGATGTTAGCATTCATTTCAAGAGGACTAGAATATAAAAGCAAGAATGTACTGCTAAGACTTTGAAAAGCACTGGTGAGGCCTCACCTGGAGTATTGTGAGCAGTTTTGGGCCCCTTATCTTGGAAAGGATGTGCTGAAACTGGAGAGGATTCAAAGGACGTTCATGAAAATGATTCCAGGATTGAATGGCTTGTCATGTGAAGAGCATTTGATGGCTCTGGGCTGGTATTCACTAGAATTCAGAAAATGAGGGGTGACCTAATTAAAACCTATTGAATGGTGAAAGGCCTTGATAGTGGATGTAGAGAGGATGTTTCTTGTGGTGGGAGAGTCTAAGACCAGAGGACACAGCCTCAGAATAGAGGGGCGTCCTTTTAGAATGCAGATGAGGAGGAATGTCTTTAGCCAGTGGGTGGTGAATCTGTGGAATTCTTTGCCACAAGCAGCTGTGGAGGCCAAGTCTTTATATATATTTTAGGTATAGGTTGATAGATTCTTGACTGGTCAGGGCATGAAGGGATACAGGGAGAAGGCAGAAGATTGGGGCTGTGAGGGAAGATGGATCAGCCATGATGAAATGGCAGAGCAGACACAATGGGCCAAATCACCTAATTTTGCTTCTATATCTAATGCTCTTGTGGAACAGGTCTTTTGACCCACAACGTCTGTGCCAATCAAGATGCCAAATTTAACTCAACCAACTTACCTGCCTATCATCTCTATCACTGCATTCCCTGCATGTTCATATGTGTGTGTGAGATGATTCCAGGACACAGGTGGAAGTAAGTGGCTTTGATGAAAAGGACAGAGCGTTTGAAACTCAGTCCATGATCAAATGAAATTCCAAGATAGCAGGTCATCTTATTAAAGATAACAGTGACTACGGCAATATTTGGAAGCAGAGATGAGCAGGGGAATTTGGAAAGAAACAAAGACACATACTGTCAAATGAATGAATTCAACATTGTACAAACATCAATAATCCCCTCATAACCTTATGACAGATAGAAGGTTTTGATGAAGCAGTTGAAAACAGTTGGGTCTAAAAATTTGCCTGAATTAGAGATGTCCTGGGGTTGGGGTAATTGACCTCTGAGAATCTTCTTACTTTATGCAAGAGAAACTGCAACCATCTCTGATTTGTCTTTGACTTTAACCTTACCAAAGTGTCTAGATACCATATGTAGATGTTGCTTTAACGTCCGTCAAGGGCAGTCTCTCTTACCTCACCTCTGGAATTCAGCTCTTTGATCCATGTTTGGACAATGCTGTGATGGGGTCTGGAGCAGGGTGGTGCTGGCGAAAACCAAACTGAAGAAGTTGTTGATGATCAGGGTGTCAAAGACTGCCTCCGTCATGTTGTTGATAATTGAGAGTGAATGTAGATATACATAAAACATAGAAAATCTACAGCACATTACAGGCCCTTCGGCACACAATGTTGTGCTGACCACGTAACTTACTCTAGAAGCTGCCTAGAATTTCCCTACCGTATAGCCCTCTATTTTTCTAAGTTCCATGTTCCTATCTGAGTCTCTTAAAACCCACCACTCTCTGTGTGAAAAACTTACCTTTGACATCCCCCTTGTACCTGCTTCCAAGCACCTTAAAACTATGCCCCCTCATGTTAGCCATTTCAGACCTGGGAAAAAGCCTCTGGCTATCCACATGATCAATGCCTCTCATCATCTTGTACACCTCTATCAGGTCACTTCTCATCCTCTGTCGCTCCAAGAAGAAAGGCCAAGTTCACTCAACCTATTCTCATAAGGCATGCTCTCCAATCCAGGCAACATCTTTGTAAATGTCCTCTGCACTCTCTCTATAGCATCCTTCCTGTAATGAGGTGACACAGTACTCTGACCCATTATGATGCTCATATTATATTGAAACAAGAATCCCTACAAATTTATAGAATATGCACCTGGACTGATTGACTATTAATTAAGCTTCCACTCTGACTGTATATGGTATAAAGACATGGTCTCACAGCTCCAGTGACCTGGGTTCAGTCCTGCCCTCCACTGTGGTCAATATGCAATTTGCATATTCTCCCATGTGGGTTTGCTCTAGGTGATTCCCTATTCTCCCACATTGTCAAATCAGCCATGAATTTGTCACTTGTACTGATTAAGTCGGCATGCACAGTGGTTGCTCTATTCAATTTATACTGGATTTCTGAAACATCTGGACTTTTGCCTACTTATTTCCAGGAAAACCTGTCAGACAACCACTCCTTCCACTATCTGCTATTATTTCTGTCTCACCTCCCTGCTTTTCTTCGCTCTCCTAATTCATATTTAGACATTACTGCCTTCTGCAAACACCCATTTCTTTCAGTCATTAATTACAGATCACTATCATTCATGCACTTTCAGTCTGCTTGATATAATTTTATTCCAGTGCTTTGTTTTTCTATTGTTAATTCAAAGTTCAAAGTTCAAGATAACATTTATTATCAGCGTACATGCATGCCACCACATACAACCCTGAAATTCCCTTTCCTGTAGTCTAATTACTCAGCAAGTCTATGCAACAATAACTGTAAACAGGACCAATGAACAACAAATTGCGCAAATGCAAATATAAATAAATAACGAGAGCATGAAATAACAAGATAAAGATCCCTAAAAGTGAGGTCATTGGTGTGGGAACACCAGAAATAGAATGAGTGTAGTTATCCTCTTTTGTTCAAGAGCTTGATGGTTGAGGGGTAGTAGCTGTTCTTGAACCTGGTGGTGAGAGTCCTGAGGCACTTGTAGCTTCTACCTGATGGTAGCAGTGAGAGAAGGTTATGGCCTGGGTGGTCAGAATCCTTGATGATGGATGCTGCTTTTCCACGTAAAGTTTCATGTAGATGTGCACGGTGGTTGAGAGGGTTTTACCCGCGATGTGCTGGGATGAATCCACTACCTTTTGAAGGATTTTCCACACAAAGGCATTGGTGTTCCCATATCAGGCCATGATGCAGGCAGTCAATACACTTTCCACCACACATCTATAGAAGTTTGTCAAGGTTTTTGATGACATGCCAAACCTCTGCAGACTCCTGGGAAAATAGAGGCGCTGTCGGTGCTTTCTTTGCAAATACAGTTATCTGATGTGTCCAGGACAGGTTCTCTGAGATAGTGACAGCCTGGAATTTAAAGTTACTGATCCTGTCCACCTCTGATCCTCTGATGATTACTGGCTCATGGACCTCTGGTTTCCCTCCCCTAAAGTCTACAGACAGTTCCTTGGTCTTGCTAACATTGAGTGAGAGGCCGTTATTATGACGCCACCCAGCCAAATTTCCAATCTCCCTCCTCTATACTGACTCATCACCAATTTTGATACCGCCCACAACAGTGTTGTCATCATCGAACTTGTATATGGTGTTAGAGCTGTACTTTGTCACAGTCATTGGTGTAAAGTGAGTAGAGCAGGGGGATAAGCACACATCCCTGTGGTGCACCTGTGCTATGGAGATTGTGGAAGAGATGTTTTTGCCAATCCGAACTGACTGGAGCCTGCAAGTGAGGAATTCCAGGATCCAATTGCACAAGGTCTTGGAGTTTACTGATTAATTTTGAGGGGATGATGGTATTGAATGCTGAGCTGTAATCAATAAAGAGCATCCTGATGTATTCGTGTTTGTTGTCCAGATGTTCCAGGGTTGTGTGAAGATCCGATGAGATGACATCTGCTGTGGACCTGTTGCTTCAGTAGGCAAATTGGAGCAGATCCAAGTCACCACGCGGACAGGAGTTAATATGTTTCAACACCAGCTTCTCAAAACACTTCATCACTATGGATGTAAACGCCACTGGGCGACTGCCATTTAGGCAGATTACCACGCTCTTCTGGAGCACTGGTATGATTGAAGTCTGCTTGAAGCAGGTGGGTACCACACACTGCCAGAGCGAGAGGTTGAAGATATCCGTGAACACACCAGCCAGTTGGTCAGCACAGGTCTTCAGTACTCGGCCAGGTACTCTGTCCGGACCAGATGCTTTCATTGGATTTTCTCTCTTCAAGGAAGCCTGCGCGTTATCTTCAGATACTGAGACCAAAGGATCATTGGGAGACATAGGTGTGCACAATGATTCCTCTCTGTTCTGGTGGTCCAAGGGCGCATAGAAGGCATTGAGCTCATCTGGAAACAAAGCTGAGTTGTCTCCCATGTCTTTGCATTTAACTTTGTAGGAAGTTACGGCATTCAAACCCTGTCACTGCTGCCAAGCATCTCGGTGATTCCAGTCTAGTGTAGAATCACTACTTTACCCATGAGATGGCATTCCAGTGAATATACCTGCACCCCTTGTAGCATTCTTGATCTCCAGGCTTGAATGCCTCTGATCTGGTCCTCAGAAAATTTTGGATTTCATAGTTCATCCAAGGCTTCTGATTGGGGTAAACTCCAAATGATTTTGCGGAGACACACTCATGTACAGACAGCTATTTTAATGAAGTCTGTAACAACCACGGTGTAGTCATTCAGATCCTCAGATGAGTGCTTGAACCTGGCCCAGTCCACTGATCCAAGGCAAATCTATAACCATTCCTCTGCCTCCCACTACCACCTCTTAGTTGTCTTGATCTCTGGAGCCTTGTTCTTTAATCTTTGTTTGTATGCAAGTAGTAGGAGAACAGACAGAAGGTCCGATTTGCCAGATGCAGTCCAGGAAAGGAATGACAGGCATTCCTTATTGTAGTGCAGCTCATGGCTTCTGCTCCACATTTGATCATCGCTCATGAGATCTGAAGGTCAATGATGCAATTTTGTTGTCCGTTGTTAAGAGGAAATTTATTTGCTGCAAATTGCAGCAAAAGTAATTCGAAAGAAGTATATTTAAGAGGAAAACTGGAACAATTTTCTGCAGCCTGCAGAGGGTTGCCGATGTATGCTGCGCCATCTTGAAGATGTGTCACCTCTTGCATTCGTGCCTAACTTCGTTGTAATGATGCACATCTTCCTGTTGTAGTTTCACACCCTTGGTCTCCTCCAGCTTCCTGACCCAAGTGTAAGATGTCTCATCAACATTTAAAGGGTGGTGACTTTTCACATTAATGCTGATAGGACTTTGATTCTTTCCTCATCACCAAAAGACCTTCCCCTTCCTATGCAATCACAATTAATAGTATGCCCATTCATTTGCATTACCAACAGTCAAGGATTCAAGCTTGCATTTCAGTTCAAACAGTGAGTTAGTTGATTTAACTGATCACAGGGAGAATGTATGTATTTAATTTAATATGATCCCCTTTACGTACTTTAGACCGGATAGATATTGGTTAAAGGCTTTATCAGACACCCCCATTCAATCCACATTGTGATCCAGGGTTTACAGTTATCAGTCACTGACTGTTTTCCACTACCAACATCCTTGGGCTCCAATAATGCTTCATAGAAACTCCAAGCAAGTTGACAAGCAGCATCTCACAAAGAGGAAATGTACAAACTAATCACAGAACTTTTTTAAACGGTAATTGTGGTTTCCTTTCATTGCAAAAATGGATCAGAAAATAGGAAAACAGAATTTACCAGTTTAATAGAAACTCTTGTGAATCATTGAAGGGGTACTTGAATAGGACTTCAAACATGACTTTCAGCCACAGAAACAAGGATATTACAAATGATCCAAGGATTATATTAATAAAAGATCAAAAGTACCATTCAAACTGTGTTCCTTTGGAATACCATAAATAGTTTGTGTATTTGTTTATAACTTACAGTGGCATCATTCCTGAACAAATCTAGAACAGCAAGATCTTTGTGAATGATGGGATATTTTATAATAGTTAATTAACCTACCAACCATAGTGGGAAGAAACCAGAGTGACCCGCATGGTCACACAGGGAGAGTGTACAAACATCATGTACAATTTTGTCTAAGACTGAATTTATTTCCCTTAAGTTGCATATAATGTATCTGAAAATATGTGTATAACATTTTCTAGTTTAAAAGGAGTTCTACAGTACAACTTCAGTCCAGGTCTTTCAGACGCAGGATGATATTTGCCATAAGATCAATATTACTACTACTGTAGCTGCTTGTCTCCAGAATCCTTCACAATAGTAGATAGGAAGCCATAGCTAAATAGAAAATTAAAATGTGCTTTGTGATGGTACTGTCCGCAAAGTTCTAAACTCAAAAGAAAATGTTAAGCCCTCTCTGATGTAGGTATCTAAAGGTGCTCTCACTATAGGTAGGTTATACTGTATCAACCAACCGTTCAAAGATTAGCTTACTCCCATGTATAACCTCTATGGCAAAATCTAGCTGCCAATACCCACTATTTGAGTGGTGGGATCCCCTTCCCCATCAAGAAAGAGATACTTCCAGCTAACAAAGTAGTTTAAACACTGTTGATTTTATTTTTAATGATAGACATTTAAATTTAGGTAAATATTTCTTAACACATTTAAAACTTACAGAGGATTTGTGGTTTGTAAAAGATTTTCAAATTTCAAAAGATTTATTAACTACATAGGATTTCTCTACAGATTTACAAGTCTTACAAACTAAAAGAATGTACCAATGAGTCGCAGAACGAGTTATCCAATGCAGAAGCTGAAGGTTGAGGAACAAATTCTATTTCTTTTTTCTGTCACACCATTTTCCTGACATTCTCCTTCTCATTCCTAACAATCGCCAATGCTTATTATATTTACTGTATACTATTTTGCTACTAGATGATATTATCTGCATGTGATGTTTTTTGGATACATGTACTGGGACAAAGTAATTCACGCAGATGGTCCATAAGCTTCTGAGGACAAATCCCAGGCATCCAAAATTAATGGTGTGAGGGCTGACTCTCTAAGCATGCAAATACACCAACTATTGACTGATCATACCTGTGACCATGTTTGATGTGCTAAGTGACAAAGTCAGTCTCGGCTGCAAGCTTCCTTGAACTCAAATACAATGTTGCAACAACCCAACCAGTGCTGTTCATTTGCAAAGTTGTCCTTTTAACTTCAGACTGATTATTACTTGCAATTTACTTTCAGAAGTGAAGGCTTGTTCTTAGAACATTGGTTTGAAGTTTAACTTTGTCACAAACAACCCTGACAACTCTGAAAGGTCATGTTGCTGTACTAGAAAGCTGAGGTTAGCAATAAGCCTCTCAGGCCTTGGAAAGTGAACATCTATCACACATTGAGAAAATATTTTTACAGGACCCAATGATACATCTTTGGAAACATTGTTTGCAAAAGTAATTCAGTACATATTCCAAAATCTGTACAATAAGAACTTTGTAGAGGTTTATCTTATAAAGTATTAAAATATTAAGCAATTTGTTCTTCAGAAAGATGCTGATTTTTTTTCCTTTTAATTTTGCAATCCCCACTGAAATTGATGGTAGTTTAGATCTGACACCAGATCTAAACTAGCTCAAGATCTGAGAGCTATTCCCCATGCATAAACATTGGGGAACCTGAGCACATTTTAGCTCTGCTGTTGCAAAATCCAAGCTGTTAGTTCTGTTTCTGTGTCTTCAGACACTGCTCGACCTATGGAATATTGCCAACAATTTCTACTTTTATATCTCAGGTCAGGTAATTAATTACCTGATAGAATTCTTTAATGCACATAATTGCACATAATGATTAACTTGTTGATATTCACAAATTCACATAAAAAGGAGTAAATTGCATTTAACAATTGAGTGTGAATTGCAGATAGATACCCCAGCTGTATTCACCTTAGTACGTAAGTATAATCACTCCCAAAATCCCAGTAGCTACACCAAGTCATTCCTGATCAGTAAGATCTGCATTAAAACTTGGGGCCAGCTGCATCTTTCCTTTCTTCCCATGGAGGTGAAAAAGATACTGTGATACTAACATCTGCACCTTTACTCCAAAATGATGAGATTTTGATATCTCCAGCACCCTTCACTGCAATAAGTAGCAAGTCACAGCCGATTGGTATGGAAAACTAAAATATGCATTTGGAAAATAATGTTAAATGAGGCACAACAGAACATTATTGGGGAATACTGATTGAAAATGACACTCAAAATAAAATAATTTTTGCGGTAAGGAGCTTCTGGAAGGGTAATCTATTAAGGTATTGATCTTTATGTCTTAAGAAGTTCAGTTCTGAACAGTCCATGAACATTACCTCATTATTTCCATATTTAACATTGTTTATTTATTCATGTAATGTCTGGTAATTTGATGTCCTTGCAGTGTACAACTGCCGTGAAACAACAAATTTCACATCATGTAAGTCAATGATGATAATTATGAATCTGATTCCGGTTCTAATGCTTACACCTTCCATTTTTAATACCGGAAAGCTCTGCACATTTTTGACAGCTGCACTTTCCACCAGACCTACCAGTCCTAACTAATATAATTCTTAATGGTGCTAACCCATAAAAAAGAAAGCTAAATTCTTGGGAAGTTTAAGTCCAATCACGTCCATACACCAGAACAATAAAGTGGATTAGAGTAAGTGGACCTTGAATTATATCCATATTTTCAAAAAGCTGCCATGGATCTTCAAAATTGTAAGTAGCTAATAATATATTTAACTCATTGGAATTTTGGTTTCTTCTTAAATGCATTTATTTCTGTTTATTTAAGTCTCCAGAGGCAGGAAGTAGTATATATTGTCACCAATATACAATTTCTACAATCAGGATGAAATACATTGAATTTTAGGAATATACAGTACATACATACAAGGTAGGAACAGGAGTAGACTACTTAGCCCCCCATGGCTGGACTCATGACTAATCTGATTGTAATTGCAACTCTGCATTCCCATCAGCCACGGTATTTTTTCATCTTTACTTAGCAAGAATTGCCTTAAAATATTTGAATAATCTACCACCATCATTTGCGAACTAAGTCCCAAAGATTGAGAGAGGATAAAGTCACCTAATTGCCATCTTAAGTTCTCCCACAAGCTGATTTTGAATTCACCCTATCAGGATCCATCAGGATCTTACATGTTTCAATCATGTCCTCTTTTCCAATGAGAAGGTGGCACGCTTGTTTGCAGCAGTGTTTCTGAGTCTAACAAATTATACAGATTTTTCCCTGTGATCGCATGATCCTGCTGGACATTAGTAATACAAGATACTGCAAGCCTGGTTCATCGCCGAGACTGATGGTGGGGAGCTGCATGGCCTCGGCTATTGCACGGACTGGACACCCAGATGAAGAGATGCCAGAGAGAACAGAGGTGTGGTGGGCACTCGGGAATGCGTGCTGGTGGGGGTTCACCCTTCTCATCAGCGCTGCTCTTGAGTGTTCATTTCCTGGAAGACAAGCTGGGTTTCTTATGGCTAACCCAGTGCAAGTTAAGTTGATTTCCTCTTGTCTGTGGCTGAAACTAGCATGAAATGAGGAACTGCTGCATACTTGTTCTTGCAGAAACATGGCTTGTGGACAACATCATCAATCTTCATGCCATGCCACTCGACGACTTGTGCTAATATTGTTTTTTATGTCTGTATGTGCTAATGTGACTAAACAAGCTATGTGTCTGTACATATTCTGTTTTGCACCTTGGCCCAAGAGGAACGATGTTGCGTTTAGCTGTATACATGTGTGTGGTTGAATGACAATTAAACTTGAACTTGTTTAAACTTGATTCCCATGGAAGCCTCGTCCACTCAACCCTTCATGATAAGGGAACACATCGATTGTAATTATCCTTCTAATAAAAATTCTCATTAATCGTTACAATATGTTTGCACCTCTAAGTATGGAAGCCAATACTGTTCAGAGGAAGCCGAGGGAAAAATTGGATCTTTCTTTTCTGGTTGGCAAGATGAAATGAATGATTTGCCTCACTGATTAGTACTGGGGTCTTTCCTCACAATGTTCAACAACTGAAGCATAACCTCCCTGATTTTGCATTTTATTCCTCCAGCAGTGAAGAATAATATTCAGTTTGCTTTTTAATGATGCACTTGAATATCTGTCTTTTGTAAGCAATGCACAAAGATACCCAGATCCCCCTGCACTTTGATCTCTGACCATTTAGATTATATGCTTTTTTAAAATTTTTTGTGTCAGAGAGGGCAATTTCACATTTTCCCACATAATAATTTGTTTGCTAATATTTTGCCCCCTCACTGAACCAACTGATAATCATTTCAACCTCTATTTTCTCTGTATTTTCCTTCCTACCTTTGTGTCATTGGCAAATTTAGCAATCATCCCTTTAATGTTTTCTTTCAAGGCTTTTAAATAAATTGTAAAAGGTTGCGACCACAGCATCAATTTCATCTTCCCACTCTGGAAAAGGCCACTTTTTTGCCTACCTCTTTTCTGTTAGCCAAGTAATCTTCTATCCAGATTACATAATAGAATGTTTCTACAGATTGGTAACCAATTTTCATTAAACATTTTCAAGGGCACATTCACTAAGTAGCTCCCACTAAAATGTAATTGCAAAGATTTATTCAAAAATGTGATAACCAGTTACTAGCCAGAACAACTGGCCGGGACACTGGCAGCAACTGCAGAGTAGCTGGCCTCTCACTTGGCATCACCCCCACCCCTCCCCCCACACTTCCTTTTCAGTCTTGATGAAGTGTCTCAAATCAAAATATCAACTGTTTTATCCTTTCCATCAATGTTGCCTAACCTACTGAGTTCCTCCAGCCTTTTGTGTGTGTGTTAATCTTGCTCACCATAAGTTTCTCACCTGCCACATGATTGACTGATTAGATATTCGCATTAACAGACAGATGTATGGGTGTACCTAATAAAGCGGCCACAAAATTGTATGTGCCATCATTAAATAACCACACAAAAAATTAATCATTTCCCTTTGTTCAACTTGGGAGACTTCACTGTGTGTATATATAGGCTAATCGGTTCATCGTCGCGAACTTGATTTCAGAAATTAGTCATTGGTTGGCAGATAATTTGGAAGATCCCAGGAATATGAATGGAGTTAAATGAAGGCAACTAGTCATGTTCAGCAACATATAATTCATTTTGTTCAATGTACAATCTGAAATTCATATGGTTGATTCATTTTCATTTTAAATATCATTAACATATGTCAAATGATCGCCACCGGTTCCTGTTTCAAAAACGTTGGTTTTGTAAAGCATAATCTGCATTTAATTACTGAGAAAATAAATGTCATTTACATAGAAAAAAAACCCCTAAAAAACACAAAGCAATAAAGCAGGTCATCATAGTGAAAATAGCACAGATCTATATATTAATTTTCTACATGCCTACTTCTTACTAATTTCTTATTCAATCTACTGCTGTTAATATAAAGTTCTGCAACAAATTAGTCAACTAGAGATAAATTAGAATTCAGATGTTTCAATCTGGAACTAAATGAACTGGTAGGAGTGGGAAAGGAGCATAGAACAACATCTTATATTCCATTTGTGTAGCCTACAATCCAATGGTATTAACAATGACACACCTTTGTTTTTTCTTCCTTTGTTCATTTTTTCCATTCTGTACTGCTTTCAGCACCTCATTATCTATATCTGTTACTCTTACCTGGTTCCCACACACAGACACCTATCTACCTGGGTTTCATCTTTGCTACTCTTTAATATTCCCTCCCCCATTTGGTTCCATCTACCCATTATCCCTCCTTTATCCAATCTAGCTCCATTATCACAGACCAGGCTCTGTCTCTCCCTTCCTCCGTCTCTCCTCCACATAGTTCCATCTGCATATTTTTTTACCATTATCTGTTTCCATCTATCACCCCGAGCCTATGTCTCAAAGCTTCCTTTTCCTCTCCTTTATTTTGTCCCATCTGCCGATCAACATCCATCTCAGCCAATTCCATCACCCACAAGTCTCACCCTCACTGTTTCTTATTGACTCTCTTTCCTTGATGCCCTGTGTCCTGACCTGGGGTCGTGACCTGGAACTACAAAAATAGTGGATACAGCTCAGTCCATCACAGGTAAAGCCATTGCCATGACTGAGCACATTTATGAGGAACACTGTTACAGGAATGCAGCTTCCATCATCAAAGGCTCTCACCATTCAGATCATGCTCTCTTCTTACTGCTGCCTTCAAGAAGGTGGCACAAGAGGTTCAAATCCCACACCACCAGGTTCAGGAACAGTTATTACGCCTCAACCATCAGGCTCTTGAACCAAAGGAGATAACTTCACTCAACTTCACTTGCCTCATCACTGAAATGTTCCCACAACCTATGGACTCACTTTCAAGGACTCATCATCTCATGTTCTTGATTTCAACTGCTTATTCATTCATTATTATTACCTTTGTATTTGTACAGTTTGTTGTCCTCTGCACTGTGGTGGAATTCCTTGATTAGACGGTCTTTCATTTATTCTGTGTAGCCACCCTCAGGGTCGCTCGGCTCGCTGTCGTCTAGGTAAACAGCCTCGGCCCCGCCAAACTGGATAATTCGTTTGTGTGGATGCTGTGTGAGGTACCCCACCCCGCCCAAATAACAGACAATACACCAGATGCAATTAAATGATATACAGTTTATAGATATTACTGGAACTATATATTTAAAAGAGAATAAAATATAAAAGGAAAATAAAAGGCGCCACACTTATCAAAGTTCAATCTCTTCGTGCACAAAAACCGTTGGAGCTCAAGGATCTTCTTCTTCACCCTGTGACCCCCTCGGACCACCTCGACCGGCCGCCTGGGACCAACAACGGTGGTCGACCAGACGCTCCACACAAGTCCGTCTCCATTTCCTCGCCGAATGTCCCGCTCGGGGTCCGACCCCATTAGCGGACTCACAGCACCTCGTCCATCCTCTGTCTCGCTCTCCCGCTTTCTCCCCCAAAACCCCGCGCATACAGTATCTTCAAATACACCAAAACCATAACAACTATCCCAATTGGTTAATAGCACCCTCTTATCACACACTAAAGCAAAAACAAACTGTTAGCGCAAACTTTCTCAGCGTTTAACACAACAAAGCCGCATTCCCCAGATTAACATAACAAAGACGCCATTTTAATTAGCCTCCGCAGTAACATAAAAGTGGAAACCCCCTTACATCTGTTATGGTTATTATTCTATAGATTTATTTTGTATACCCACAAGAAAGTGAATCTGAGAGTTATATATGGTGACATATGTGTACTTTGATATTAAATTTACTTTGAACTGACTTCACAACCTTTGGACTCACTTTTAAGGACTCTACAATTCATGTTCTTGACATTTACTGCTTATTTATTTATTACTGTTTTCTTTTTGTATTTTCACAGTTTGTTTTCTTTTGCATAGTGGTTGTTTGTCCATCTCTGTCATGTGCAATTTTTCATTGATCCTATTGTGTTTCTTTCTATTAACTATGAACGCCCACAAGGAAGTGAATCTCAGGTGATGTATATGCACTTTGATAATAAATTTACTTTGAACTTTGAACATTGAACTTCAACATTCATTTTGCCTCCATAGCTGCTGCTTTACACATTCTTTATACAAGTTCTTTCGCAGTTTTTTTCTTTTATTCATGAGATGCTGTCGGACAGAAATTCAGTTTTTAAGTACAGCATTACTGCTTTGCTGTATTCTTTACAAAGTTGTAGGACAGAATAGTTATCTAAATTATAATTTAAAAAACACCATTCAAATGCAATTGCCGGGGTTGTGTGAAAGTAGCTTCTCATTATCCTTATTTATTGTCCCTTAGGAGATGAGGGAAAACTTTACCACATTAAACTCTTTATGAAGGCTGGTCAGCAACTTGACAGATGAAAGGAGATGCAACAGATCACTCAGCGATAGTACTTGATGCTGGAAATGAGCAGTATAAAGTTAATTTCTTCAATGGAGGCATTCAAGGAAAAGATTGCCTCAAAGGTAAAAACTTTCCAAAAAATAATTACTGAGAAACTAATAAATAACATCTAGGTCTAGCATTGCTATTGACTCACAGTAAAGATACTGTAGCTTAAATGTCTCATGCCTTCAAGGTACCTCCTAAAAATTATTCTAATGAAGCATACTTCTTTTCAAACCAGAATTCTTCAAGCTCTTCAACCAAATGTATTAACTCCTATTAAGACACATCAAAGCTGCTGGTGAACGCAGCAGGCCAGGCAGCATCTCTAGGAAGAGGTACAGTCGACATTGCTTGAATACCCAGCATCTGCAGAATTCCTCGTGTTTGCGTTTTTATATTAACTCCTATTGTTCGGCACAATAACAGCATGTTCTAAGCAGGCCTGAAACATTCTAATTGTTAAAAAAGGTTCTTGTGTTTTCCCAGCTTATATGATCAATAAGCTCTTCTCAGGCTTCTAGCCGGGTATTGCCAGGTATGGGTACAGATGGCAGAGATGGCAGAAACTTTGATTATAATTGATATCTGCAACCGGCTGGAAGCCCGAGAAGAGTTTATCCTACTTGTTGATTAACCTAAGGCAAGGGGACCTCCAAGACGACTACAAACTTGTCATGGTTTGGGGGCTTATGTGCCCCAGTGGCCCAGGGAGCTATGCAGGAATGGAGTCAGGGCTTTATGCTTTGGCTTTTGGTAGGATCACCCATGCCAAACAGGTCAAAGGGTAGAAGGCAGACTAAGAGTGGTCCACGGTCCTCCAGGTTCATGGGTTGGGCTCATGGTTAACAACCCTAACTGGTAAAACAAAACCGTTGCAGAAACAGCAATGAAGGATCTTTTGACATCAGAGTGTCATGGTATTCCTGAGTCTCCATCCAGGACGCACGGGTAGTGAAAACTGAGCTACTGACATGATGAAGGAAGCCTTGAAAACTGCTGAAGATGGAGGACTTTCATTGCTGCCCTAAACGCCAATGGCATAATGGGCAGTAGGTATGTGTGGCAAACCAGAGTACAAAATACTGAAGCAATTCAACCAGCTCACAAGTGACATTGATCCGTTCACAATTCCAGTTGCTGTGACTATAACAGTCTGGATCCAATTTATATGTCTGCAACAGAGTAGTGAATTACGAAATGGCACCAGGAAAACTCTTGCATATGTACAGGGATAACTAATAATTTATATCCAAAGATCAAAGAGTATGAAGAGACACTTGTAATATAAAAATGGACGTAGGAGTTTCAGTTCTCAATTCTCAATTATAATTTGTAAATTGTAAATAGTTTGGTGTAAGAGTAGAGAAAAATTGTTAGCACATGGTCTGGAGTGTTTTGAGTGTACTGAACACCCACACAGCACAACCACAAACACTACTGGAAACAGCTATCACTAAACGTAAGACAAACATCAAGAGACACCAAACAATCAATACCTGTGGCTGAATCTGATCCTTTATCTCCTGTCTGTTCTTTGAGTTCATTCTGCAGAGTGTAAACGTTGTACCTCTAGACAATTGCCTGATAATAAATTGTGGACTTTAGTCCAAGCCAATGTTTTCTCAAAGAAATTGTGCATTTTAAGCACGTGAAGAGTAATTTTGGAGAGGAAGTTTCACAGAGGCATTCCTGGTATTAGGCTTGAACAAGAACATCTGACTCTGTGTGACAAAGAAAAATAAGACTAGAAGTCTACATTAATACAATCTCAGAGATCATTGGCAGAGGAGCAGAAAGGTGTGTCTGTCAGATGTGAAGTATTTTTCAATTCCTTTTCGATTTTACTTAAAAACAGCACAGCAGACTTCCTTGGTTTTCCTATTCCTCTCTCCAACGGAAATAAATTCCAGATGTGTACAAGCAAAGAGATCTTCAAGGATTCATCCATTAATGCTCAAATGTTAAAGCAAAATATTGCAGATGCTGAAAATCTGAAATAAAAACAGAAAATTCTGGAAGAACTGAGCAGTCAGCAAGCAGGGAGAGGGAGAGAGACACACACACAGAGTTAACATCTCCAGTTGGTGATATTTCATCACAACTGATGCAAGTTTTGCAGGGTAACAGGAGATAGGTGAAGGCAGGAGGGAAGGTCTATGAAAAGATGAAAATTGAATGATACATACCATGGTAGTGCCAACTGAAAAAGGGTGATAAATGTTAGTGAAGAGTAAAAAGTATGTTTGCAGGAGGTGCAAATATGATGAGGCAGATGAAATCTGAGAGAGGAACTGAAAGTCACAAGTGTGCAAATGGCTGATAACCTGAACCTGTTGAATTCACCATTGAGTCTGGGAGCATATTATTTCTGCTGGGACACTCTAGGAGGTCAAAGGCAGAAAGATCAGAGAGGAAATGGGATGGAAAATTAAAATAAAAGGCAAAGGAAGCTCCAAGTTAACCACGGGAACTGATGGGGAGTGCAAAGCATTCACTATGTTAGCATTTATGCAGAAGAGACTACACCAGAAAAAAAACAAATGCTCAATTAAACTGTAAGTAATGCCAGGAATCTCTGCTGGTGCCATCAGGTCTGTTGGAATTTAGAGATAATGATGATCCATTGATATTGATGTGTCAAAGAAGAGACGTAGGGATAATCCTGCAAGTCATAGGCTAGCGCATCTGACATCAATAGAAGGGAAATGATCAGAAATGATTTTGAAGGATAGGAGTTACTCAAATCTGGAAGTGCAGAAGCTTATCAGAGATGATTAGCATGACTTTGTGCAGAGGAAGTAATGCCTTGTGAAGCTGATCAAATTTTTTGATGGGGTGATGAGATGAAGGTACTGGAGAGGATGTCGTCTTTAGTGCAGCATTCAGCAAGATCCATCATGGTAGGCTGATCCGGAAGTTTAAGGCACATGGGATCCATGGTAACTTGGTAGATTGGATTCAAAACTGGCTTGTCTATACAAGATAATGGGTAGTGATGAAGGGGCATTATTCTGATTGGTGGTCTGTGACCAATGGTCTTCTAAACACTTGGATTGTATTCTCTGGAGAGTTGGAGGTTGAGGGGGAACCCGACAGAACTATATTAAGTTATGAGTGGCGTAGAAGCAGAGTCTTTTTCCCAGGGTGAAACCGTCAAATGCGATCACAACATTTAAGAGGCATATAGTCAGGCACATGAATAAGCATGATGGAACAAAGGGATATAGACTATGTGCAGGTAGGAGTGATAAGGGATAAGTTTAGTACGTGAGTGATAAGAGATTTTTTGGATCGGGACAAGAAGAGCAGCATGAGAGCTAAATTCTGAAGGAAAGCAGTTTTTCTTAAAACTTCTTCAAGTACAACACATGAGGCTGCTAAACAAGATAAGAGCCCATGGAATTACAGGAAAGTTACATACGTGAATAGGGTGTTGGCTGATTGGCAGGAAACAGAGAGTGGGAATAAAGGGATCCCATTCTGGTTGGCTGCCGGTTACCAGTGGTGTTCCACAGGGGTCCGTGTTGGGGCCGCTTCTCTTTACATCAACGATTTGGATTATGGAATAGATGGCTTTGTGGCTAAGTTTGCTGATGATACGAAGATAAGTGGCAGAGCCGGTAGTGCTGAGGAAACAAAGAGTCTGCCGAGAGACTTGGATAGATTGGAAGAATGGGCAAGGAAGTGGCAAATGAAATACAATGTTGGAAAGTGTATGGTTATACACTTTGGCAGAAGAAATAAATGGGAAGACTATTATTTAAATGGGGAGAGAACTCAAGGTTCTGAGATGCAACGGGACTTGGGAGTCCTCATGCAGGATACCCTTAAAGTTAACCTCCAGGTTGAGTCGGTGGTGAAGAAGGCGAATGCAATGTTGGCATTCATTTCTGGAGGAATAGAGTATAGGAGCAGGGATATAATGTTGAGGCTCTATAAGGCACTGGTAAGACCTCATTTGGAGTACTGTGTGCAGTTTTGGTCTCCTTATTTAAGAAAGGATGTGCTGACGTTGGAGAGGGTTCACAGAAGATTCACTAGAATGATTCCGGCAATGAGAGGGTTAACATACGAGGAACATTTGACTGCTCTTGGACTGTACTCCTTGGAGTTTAGAAGAATGAGGGGGGACCTCATAGAAACATTTCAAATGTTGACAGGCATGGACAGAGTGGATGTGGCAAAGTTGTTTCCCATGGTGGGGGAGTCTAGTACGAGAGGGCATGACTTAAGGATTGAAGGGTGTCCATTCAGAATAGAGATGCAAAGAAATTTTTTCAGCCAGAGGGTGGTGAATCTATGGAATTTGTTGCCACGGGCAGCAGTGGAGGCCAAGTCATTGGGTGTATTTAAGGCAGAGATTGATAAGTACCTGAGTAGCCAGGGCATCAAAGGTTATAGTGAGAAGGCGGGGGAGTGGGACTAAATGGGAGATTGGATCAGCTCATGATAGAATGGCGGAGCAGACTCAATGGGCCGAATGGTCGACTTCTGCTCCTTTGTCTTATGGTCTTACGGAGATAGTAAGTACATGTTTGGCACAGCATTGTGGGCCGAAGGTCCTGTATTGTTCTGTAGGTTTTCTATGTTTCTATATTTAATTTGGCATCATGTTTACCACACTATTATAGACTGAAGGGTCTTCTCCTGCGCTGTACTGATTTTTCTATATTTTAGGTTCCATATTCCCTGTTCTATAAGGACAAGCAGCTCAAAAGTGACATTTGGAATTGGGAATGTATCATGTGACATTAGGAAATGTAGCATTAGGAAAAGGAAAATCTGTCTTCATTGGTTTAAAGAGGACACAAAAATTTTTAGGCACCAATCTATATCCTATCACATTACAGTGCAGACTTTGGGAAATCAAATTCCAAGTCCGGGTCCAAATTGTACTGAGATTTCATAAGCTTACTTTACATCCAAGCCGAATAAATGATCATTCTATCGGTCAAGATAAAATGAAGTCTTCACTCCATCATTCAATCCATAAAAGTCAATCCATAATGACATTAAATGTACCTGTTGAAACCTATTGAATATCTGTTTTTCTCAAAATGTACATCACGAATCAACCCAGCTTTCAATAAAACTGGTCTTGAGCAAATTTTTTATTTTGAGAAAACATTCTAATTGGCAAATAATCTGGGTTTGAGGCTCCCAAATAGAGTCAGTGTATGTGATTTCTTCTGAATTTGAAATACATTTGCCTAATCAATGTGGAAGTACATACGTAAATGATAAAATAAACATCCGGGAGGGCTAGTATTTAGCCAGACTGGAATGGCTTCCCTCAGTTCACTTTCCAGGTTGTGCTGAATTGGGTGGAACTGGCAGCCCCACGTGGACACTTTAAACTCCATTGAAGATCAGGCAGGACATCAAATCAAGCTGCCATCTTGATTCTATTCAAGACAGCCTTACCCCTCACTCTACATTTTCAGTTGGCTGAAGTATCAGACTATTCTCAGAATGAAGCCTTGTCTCTAAGAATCTCTATATTAAAAAAAAGTCCAAAAATAGCCTAAGATATGGATTTGGTAACAGCACCACTTCAGAAATTTAAGCGCTGGGAAAAATTCTTACAATATTGCAAACTAATTATTCTTCCCTCTTTTCCCTCCTCTACTCAACAATAAAGCAGAACTCTGGTCTCTCACATTCTTGAGATGCCTTGATGTTCGCCTGTGCGTTGTGTCACCATCCCTCTCACATTGCTATGCTCTATCATGGCCTGAGGCCAGTTCTTATGTTATCTGACTTTTTAGTCACATTACAAAAGGCAAATTGAAAAAAATTCAAAACTTCAGTAATTATATTACTATTAGTTTAAAACATGAAACATTTTTAGTTAGATGTATTACCATGTAATTCCCAAATTATTAAAAACACGAATTTAGTTTCAAAATTGGTACAGGCGGCTTTAGTATTTAAGACAATAGGTACTATGTTATACAGTATCAAAATTTAGGACAACTGACAAGCTTAATATAAATAGTACCCAAAATTATCTTCTTGAAACCTCAGTTGAGCCTATCCATTTTTGGCACATGCTTTTTACATGGGTCTGCATTCAACAACTAGCATGACCACCAAATTTAACAATGTCAGAGGCCATTCCATGGATAACAGGCTCCCAGAAGCCAGCTTAAAAGGTGAGCATAGAGGGTGATCTCCATATTGGAGCTGGTCTGAATGACTGAATGGAAATGTAAGGTTTATTAGAAGGTAACAGCTTAAGGTTTCATCCTTGAGCCATGTGTTCTGAGAGATTAAAAGTATATTTCCTGCCTAGAATATAATTAAAACTGTTCAGGATTTTTTCATATTAAGTAATGAACATAGTGAATGCTACAGTTCATTATACATGATTTATACATCCTGCATGAATTCTTAAATTGCAATAGTTTAAAAAAATCATCATGATAAATGTGAAAAAGGAAACAGATACAGAGGAAAGAATAAAATACACCACTTTCCTCAGCATGCTTTATGTCTTTGGTACTCTCTTTTGCCTTTTATTTTCTGTCTAAATTTTGTGTCTGTTCCATTGACCTAAGATATATTTGGGGTATATGGGGTGTCAGGGAGGGGTAGCACCTCTGGTGGGGGAACATGTCGTGTCCTTTTCAAGGCGGTTAGTCCACCTTTGGTCCCCACCTGGCACTCAGCTCTCACCTGTGGCTCCCTGTAGCTGTTTGCATGCGACAGTGGCCACATCCCAGGCAACGGCTTCGACAAGCCGGCTAAACCAGGTGAGGGTAGCCGACGGGTCTCAAACCTTCGGTGAGATAGGGAGTTGTCTATCCCAGCATGTGAAGACAGACTCCGGCGGATTGAGCGGACGAGACCGATGGAAGGTCCAACGGTCAAGAAGGCGGTCTCTGCAAGCGTCGTGGAACGTGTAGAGTAGGACAAGACACGGAAGACGTCCTGGTCATCCACTGCGCCTAGTCCCATCTCCAGCCATCTAGACTCTGTCTTGCCACTGGATCCAGATGGGAATTGGGAAGAGAGAGTGAGGCTGACGCTGCTCAACTCTCCCTCACTTAAATCCAAATCACGCGCTAGTATCGACACCATCATTATGGTGTCGAGGTCCTCATCGACGTCAACGATGGATGAACAACAACAAGGTATGTGAGCCAGACAGATGCAAGAGCACAAGAAATGGAAGAAGAAATAGAGCAATGGGGCCCATTGAGCCTGCTCCCCCTTTCAATCAATGCGGCTTATCGAGCCTGCTCCCCCTTTCAATCAATGGGGCCCATTGAGCTGCTCCCCCTTTTCAATCAATGAGGCCTATTGAACCTGCTCCCCCTTTCAATCAATGCGACCTATCGAGCGTGCTCCCCCTTTCAATCAATGTGGCCCATTGAGCTGCTCCCCCTTTTCAATCAATGAGGCCTATTGAACCTGCTCCCCCTTTCAATCAATGCGACCTATCGAGCCTGCTCCCCCTTTCAATCAAAGGGGCCCATTGAACCTGCTCCGCTTTTCTATGGGATCATACTTGATCCAATTTTGGCTTCAATGCCACTTTCTCACTCATCTATATAGTCCTTCCCTCCCTTGCATTTCAAACTTCTCTGAGATGATAACAAAAGAAATTGTGTGTTTCTAAGTATCTATAACATCCCAAGGGACTTCACAAGTGCAACCATCCAACCGCTAAACCACACCTCTTCTATGTTTGGTTCAATGCAAGCTGTAGTTCCATGTTCTACATCTGAGCTGAGAGAATAAAGCAAGAATTGAGCTCGGATCTGTTCCAATCCATGGGATGGTGCACCAATGCTTTACTGCTCATCACTAACAATGCCTCATGCAGTTGAGGCATTGATCACAATATCAACAAATCTCATCTCTCTCATTTGAAAATTAATACCACAGGTTTCATTTTACAACGTTTCAATATCAGCTTTTGTGAAATAATACTACTTAATTTTTCTGTTTTCACTAATTGATCTATGATAACTGTGATCACCTGCCGCTCAAATGGCTTCCCGAATGTTATCTTGCGGACACAGTAAATGATTTGCAGAAAGCAGCTCTGAGGAAAAAAGCACATTTGCCATGTACATAAGACTGGGATAGTATTAGAAAGACCAGAACTGCTATTGCAATCAGATAACCATTTGAATGCAATATTAATAGAAAGCATAGACCAGCATGCTGTAAATTTTCACTGGACGTTGTTGTGACAGTGATAAGTCACTGGAAAATGAAGCTGGTAGATTTTATTCACCATAAGCCAGTGTTGTGGAGAATCTATTTCTCCTTTCTTCAACACAGCAATGTTTTATACTTTTTAAACACAGAGACATCAATAAATTATTGACAGCAATCTCAATGGAGATAATTACCTTAATATTAACAGTACTTACCTTCTTTAACTTTAAAACTGAGATGAAAAAGAATTTCTTCAGCTAGAAGGTGGTGAATCAATAGGTATATTTAAGGCAGAGTTTGATAGTTTTTTTTGACTGGCAAGGGGGTTAAGAGTTACAGGGAGAAAGCAGGAGAATGGGGTTGAAAATATATAGCCATGATTGAATGGCAGAGCTAATATAGGAGATGGGCACTTACTGCCTTCCCTGATTTCATCATACCGGGTCTAGAGAGGGTTAATTAACATGAACATTCATTTATTGTCTTCCACTGTATAGTTACAATGGTACAGAATCAAAATATCAGAAAACCATGAGTTGCTTCAAAGGCCTTAAAGAATCAGTGGAAGTTATAACATTGACTTCTCTAACTTTCGTTAATGCCCCTCCTCCCCTTCGTACCCCATCACTTATTTATTTATTTGTTTGTTTGTTTGTTTGTTTATTATTTACTTATTCCTTTTTTTTCTCCCTCTGTCCCTCTCACTATAACTCTTGCCTGCTCTCCATCCTCTGGGCTCCCCTCCCGCTTTCTTTCTGCCTAGGGTTCCTGTCCCATGATCCTCTCCCTTCTCCAGCCTCGTATCCCTTTTGCCAATCAACTTTCCAGCTCGTAGCTCCATCCCCTCCCCTCCTGTCTTCTCCTATCATTTCGGATCCCCTCTCCCCCTCCCACTTTCAAATCTCTTACTATCTCTTCTTTCAGTTAGTCCTGACGAAGGGTCTCGGCCCGAAACGTCGACTGTACCTCTTCCTATAGATGCTGCCTGGCCTGCTGCGTTCACCAGCATTTTTTGCGTGTGTTGCTTGAATTTCCAGCATCTGCAGATTTCCTCGTGTTCGTGAAGTTATATTCTGAACAGTTTTTTTTTCCCAAGACTGGTTCTTGAGTGAATTACTGCCTGCTATCCACATAATTCCAAAACTCTTGAATAAGCCATACAAGCTAATAAATGGGGCCAAATTTTCCTGAGAAATGCTGACAGCTTCATGCAGAAGTCTCACCCTACTTGAACGGGGTCCATTGGGAATTTTCAGGGAGTCCAGAGGTAAAGTACAAACTTCTTGGAACGTCCCAGCTTGTACTTGGCTAGGATACACTCTGACTGGTTGCTTCATGGTCAGGTATAGCAATTCAAATGCACAGGAATGTAAAACAGACTCACCCCATTATAACATGGATGAATTCTTCCCCACTATATATAGGAGGTGCAGCCTCAGGAAGGCAACATGTGTCATCAAAGATTCCCACCATACCATCTTTTCACAGCTACCATCAGGAAGGAGGTGCAGAAGCTGAAGTTCCACGTCACCAGGTTCAAAGACAGCTATTTCCCTTCAACCATCTCATTCTTGAGACAATTATAAAAACCCTTATCAATACAGATTAGCAATACACTGAACATTTTGACCACTTTGCACTAAAATAGACTTCATTTTCTTTGTTCTAATTGTGCTTTCATGTAAATATAGCGAGTATAATTTGTTTAATTAATTTCCTTTTGCAAATTCTTCTTAAATGATGCTATGTGAATATGACGGCGCTGTACCTGTGCATACATGTGCATGTGCATGTGCATATGACAATAAACTCAACCTCTTCCAGTCAAGATGAACAGTTGTTACGGACTTAGGTAAGCATTATATAATACAGGCCTTCTTCTGCATTACAACAGTTACAGTTACAGAGATTCAACTTACAGAATTCACGATTGTGTACCAAAAGATCTAGTCTACAGAATTTTTAAAAATTGCTCTTACAAAATTTATGAGAAGATAAGTAAATAACCATTTTTCTTCAACTCACATTTTTTTATTCATGCCACTACTTTGTCTTCTGTAAAATTGCAATATGAGCTCTTTTCTGGGAACGTATCTCCCTCCCTCCCGTAATGTGGGGATCACCTATACAGTACACTGAGTACATCAAAATGCTTTTCTAAATTTTTTCTATAGTTATTATAATTTAAAGATTATTAGCAGTTGATTAACAATTTTTTGATGCTTTAGGTAGTCATGGACAGAGAAATACTGTCGATTTGACAGTTTTTACAACTGTTTTTTCCTTGGCTATGTTTCAACTGGCTATCAACACCGTTTGGCATTTCTGCCAGTGGGGCAGGCCTGTTCTGATTCGCCATATGGTGGGGGTGTGTGTCACTCGGCCTCAACGATGAAGATTGTGATGACATCCAAAAGAAAGCTTTCCCCTGGAGATCAAGCTTGGGTGTATTCTTCAAACTTGGGAAGAAGTGAACATGTACAGCTGGACTCTGCAGGACATTTTGGGCCGTAATACCAATACTGTTTTTTTTTGTATTTGTGCCTAGAATGGACCAATTAGATCCTCTAACAGTATAATACTTCAGATACCAGACAGTTTGTATAGAAACAGAAAGCATTAAACATATCATAAAACATTCAACCCCTCAGACCTTCTCCCATGGCTGTGCTTTGACCTTGCTGTAATATTCACAATTCCCTAGAGTCGCCTAATATTCAAAAATTTATCAGTCTCTGCCTTGAATATTTTTTCTAGGATGGGCCTTTGGGATCAAGGATAAGTTGCTTCCATTGATGTTCCTGATTCTGAGGTGACTATAAGCCAGACTCTTCCATAGATGGGGCAGGAGGTACCTGACTCGGCAGACAGGTGGCTAATTTGTGATCGGTACACTCCTTCTGGCATTTACATAGATCTATGTGTTCCTGATGCATAGATTCAGCATTTCTTATAGCATTTCTAAATTCTCCTTCTCTACTTTGAATGATCATTGGCAAGGGATCTCCAAGGTCCAGTAGAGTTGCATTTTTCAAGGAGGCTTTAGGCAGATCCTTGAATTTGTCCTCTCTTTGTTTGGTGTTCTCTCCTGTGACAGAGCATGATTAGAGATGCTTCTGAATAAGTCTTTTAGGATGTCAGATGTTGGACACATGAATGACATGGCTTGCTGGCAGAGCTGACTGAGTGTGATTGGGGCCATAGTGCTGGGGTTATTGATCCGAAAGATGATACTGACAGGGGTTCACTTATCCTTCTCATGAACTTGGAAGGTTTTGTGGAAGCAATATTGGTGGTTTATTTTTGAACACCAACAACTATCAGTTTTTTTGTCATTTAAAAAAGTCAATTTTTTCCTCCATTGTGTTACATGAAATCAAACAGCCACTTCTAAATGTGTACAGTGCTTATCAAATCAAAATATTTGCTTAATGAACATCTTCCATATTCAAAACCTCAGCTCACTTGGACAGGATATCCTTTGACCATTGTTGATTTCTTATCAAAACTGAAAAAACAGGTTAAATTTAGTGATATCTGTTCTTCATGTACATAAATAGGTGTGCCTTTGAAATTAGATTTTACATAACAAACGTTAATGCTTATCCCTAACACAATGGAATAAACTTCACTAGAGGGACACAAGCAAAATATTGCACACTGCTGGCATTATTTTGAAAAAAATAGATACTGTGAATATATTGGGATGAAAGTTAGTCATCCTTGTGGCAGTATCACAATACTAAACAAGGAAAAGTAAGAATAAATTTGGGTAAAACATTGTGCAGAAAACGAACATCAACTACACGCAGAAAGACCATCTTGACATTGGTATTTTCGTGAGCAATCTGGGCCTTAAGAAAGTTTCAGGCCCCTTGGATGTGCTCATTATTTAGCACCTCTTAAAGAAACCTTCTGTAAAATTTGTTGAGAACGTGCATACCAGATGTTGAGCATGGGTGACTCAGAATTCTTTAGTTAACACTTTACTTGTCAATGAAAGTTCATTTTATTTTGCCCAAGAAAAATATCCTTCCTCATGGATCCAGAGAAACAGGAGTAAGACCCAACATCAGTGCGATTCTTTTCATCCCCACACCAGATCATCGCCTACCCAACACTACATCTACCTCTAACTTCTGAACCATTGTCCACCCAGCATCTGTAAAGCACAAGATGCCTGTGGAGATGTAATAAGCACTGAAAGTTCAAACACAAAATTTACCTGTGTAAATCAACCCTAATTGACCCTCCAAGTGTGAACCTGATAATTGCCAATAATCTACATCCAATTTCCTACCCGTGACTTAAAGCATGTAACCCTTTGGAGACAAAAATGACAGGAGTTTGGAGTAAAAAAAAACTGTTGGAGGAACTCCATGAAGTCAGGTAGCAGCCAAAGGGTCAGTCTGGAGGCTAACCTTGGAGCCAACTCACATACAACTGTCAATGTCAATGAGACAAAAGACTAATGAGAAACAAAAAAATATTGTGAGCACCCAGTGCATTAGGAAGAATCAGTTGAGAAGGAGGCAAAGTTGACATTTCAGGTCATAGACTTTGAATTCTGATGATGTTGCTGCTTCATATTTTTATCACCTGCAGTTTTTTTTGATTTCCAGATGTCCATAGCCATTTATTTTGGTGGTGTTGATGGAGAATATGTAACCCAAAAAACTGGGAGAAATTCCTGAGCTTTTCAAAAAAAAAGTACTATGTTTTGCAACCATCTGAATTAGGAAGTGGGTCATGCCTTTTTGTCTAGATAACCTTACTAGATACATTCTCTACCAGACCAATATATAAATTAAATTATGTGTCAGGCAGTGAGGATGAAACTTTATTAGAAAAATATGCAGAAGAACAGAAATTTGGGCTTTTTTCTGCATGAGCATGTTAGGGAGTATTCTGGAGATATGTGATTATAGGAGATATTTATTTAAAAAAAGAAGCAGGTTTCAGTCCTTTTGTAAATGTAAATACATTCAGGAGGCTTGCAATTCACCTTCAGTTCTTATTGTAAATTGCAAGCAATAAACTGAAGTTAAATTGGCCCAGACTAAGAGACTGCATATGCAAGAACCAAACGTTGAAACAATGGGGTTGTGTTAATTGGCTTGCATCAAACCAGACAACATGCTAAGTTATTTGCACCATTGTGACTTGAGTGCAAGCTGGAGACTGGATGGCTGTTGTCACTTAACCTATCAAACATGGTCACAGGTATAGGCAATCAGTAGGTTTTGTATATTCAGAGACAGCCCTGACAACGTTAACTTTGGTTGTCTGGCTCTCTGTCATCAAAAGGTTTTAGAATACGGCATTTGTGTAGTTTCTTCCAGAGGCATTTGGACCTTCAAAGGTGTCTTATCAATTACAAAGTGCTTCCACTATGTATCTCAAAGGAATCATCTGTCAATCTTAAATATCAAAGTAAACAATATCATTGTAGCTCTTGAAATTGTTTTGAATCACCTACTCTTTGATCTTAAGGATATAGAAATGTGATGTACCATTGGGTTTGTGAGCCTCTGTGGAGAGCGTCTCCAGAATGATGTCTGCTTGTTGTGCTGAGTAAAGTCTTTATATCATCAGGTTCAGTGTCTCTCTGGTGACTTTGCTCACAGTCACAACAGAGCAGTCAGAATGAGTCAATTGTATCTTTTTCATCTGTTCCCATGCTATCTTTTCCACATGACAAGGACGTGGGAAATTTGTTTAAGTTGCGCCTCATAGTAACTTCATCTTTCATTTAAATAAGAGGCCAGAACCAAGGTAGACCATTTCAACCTTCAGTTCTGTTGTGGTGGGGAGAAAAGAGGAAGAGAAAATTTAAGTTCCGGCTTCAATCTGTAGCTCGAGCTTCAGAAGTTGAAAACCAGAGAGAATCAGAACCCTGGCACACCATGGTGAAAGGGCAGTACTCACTCACTGCACCTCTTGTTGCATACCACAACTCTCTAATTACAGGATATGTCCCACAATTAGCCTGAAGGTTTGTATGAGATTTGCTTTCTTCATAAAGTAGTGCATCAATTGATCCACAAATATAAAAGCACTCATTCAGATGTATCATTAGACATTGTGCAGTACTGCACTTAAAAGTCAATGCCGACTCACCCCAATTACACCTTTCCATGATAAGCCTCTTTCAAGGATTAATGGAACAGTAAACACTTAATTACATAATAACCAAGTCTGGGTGGCTGGTTATACATCAAGGAATTGCATAATTAGTTTAATGCCTATTTAAATCAAGGCAATGCTCTTGAAGCAGATCTATATGCTGACACTATTACACCTTAAAGAATTCTTGGGTAAGCAGCACTCGAGCTTTGCGTACTATCAAATCTTTTCTTGTTTTCTCTCTGCCTCACTATGAAACAGGAAGACAGTGATCTATGGTTTCTGTTCTTAAAGAGAGACCATCTGTTTTTTTACATTGTTCTTTTGGATAGCAGATGAATGACAGCCGGAGAGGATCAGAAAGCCCTCTGGTTCTCTGTGGAAGATGACACGGAGTGCAGTAGGATGACCGCTTGGGAATGAATGTAATGCTGATTTTGTGATGTAGTAATTCAGGCTTTCGCTCTACTTAATGCGGAGTTCGAGGCCAGAGCAGGGAAATCCCAAGATCTGTATTTTTACATTTACTCGAACATTACCTATGGCTGATTATGCTGCCTGTGACTTGAAAGCCAAGTTTACTCACAGGCAGCAAAAAAAAGGCAGTGTTGAGAGATCTATTTCAGCCCCTTGTCCTCTATTAATTACAGCAATACCCACCTTCAAGTGTACTAGCCTCGCCCAGCATCTCATCCCATGATTTACAGATTTAATCTACCAATCTGACAGAACTCAATGTTATGATACCGCCGGCTTTTAAGTATATCTGAACACCAGCCCTCATCTCCATAGCTAGCTATAGTAGATGCTTGAGTTAACAATCCCTACTCAGAAGCTCCACCGCTCACCTTCACTACAGCCCCTTTACTCAATGACCCGATGCATACACTCCATCCTCCCATCCCCATGTAACACCCAGGACCAGCCCTGCATTTAACCTGAAATAAAAACAGGAAATGCTCAAAAAACCCAGCAGGTCAGGCAGTATCTGTGAACAGACAATTTGGTCTGCTATGTTTGCCTGCTATCTCTTTACTTTCATTGATTTTGTATGACCTGCTGTGCATTTCCCATTAGGCCAAACTATACAACTTTACACAGACCTTACAACATATTAGATAAGATTAGATTATGAGGACACTCAGTCCTCGTTTGTTGTCATTTGGAAATGCATGCATTAAAAAAATGACACAATGTTCCTCCAGAAAGATATCACAGAAACACAAGACAAACCAAGACTAAAACTGCCAAAACATACAGTTACAACAGTGCAAAGCAATACTGTAATTTGATAAAGAGTAGACCATGGGCACGGTTAAAAAAAGTCTCAAGTCCCGATAGCCCCATCGTCTCACGCAGACGGTAGAAGGGAGAAACTCTCCCTGCCTCTAAGCGCCGCAAACTTGCCGATGCATTGGAAGCACCTGACCGCAGCCGACTCTGGAGTCCGTCTGAAAACTTCAAGCCTCCGACCAGTCCTCCAACACCGAGCACCGAGCACCATCTCTGCCGACTGCTTCGACCTTGCCCCGGTCGTCGAGCAACAAGCAACAAGCAAAGCCGAGGACTCGGGGCCTTGCCCTCCAGAGATTCTGGACCACACAGTAGCAGCGGCAGCAAAGCAGGCATTTCAGAAGTTTCACCAGATGTTCCTCCGTGCTCTCACATCTGTCTCCATCAAATCAGGATTGTGCACGGCACCCTACCTGACAGATAACAGATATCATTCACCAGAGCGGCCACTGCAAGCTGCGTCACGCCACCATCTTCTCCTCCTCATTACACAGACAAAGAAGACAAAGAAGATAAATGTCATCTAAAATTCCATTTATTTCATCTATCAGAGAAATTCCTTTGTTCCACACATTATTCTCCCAATTGCTACCCGAACTAATTGGTTTCTTTCTTCTCCAGTTATGATCAAGGGTCCCAGGTTTGAACATTAGCTGTTTCTCTTTCCACAAAAGCTTCCTGACCTGCTGAGTCTTTTTCCAATGCTTTCTGTTATTATTTCAGATTTCCAGCATCCGCAGTTTTACTGATCTTCATTTACCACATTTAACCCGACTTTGCACATTCCATGCCCAACAACTTTGGAAACTCCTGTTCAAATCAGAATGGCTAAGACCTTGCGTGGTACTGAATTTCTTATCACCAGAACCATGAACGAAGATGTTTGCCTGCAGAAGCAGTCAAATTTCTAGGTAAAACATTGTGTCTGCACGTGGTAAGTGTACCTAGCTGTTTGTGAATGAACATAAATAGGAGTCGTCCATTCAGCCCTTTGTGCCTTTTAGGATCACGGCTGATATTTTATCCCCTCCTCACTTTCCAGAATTAAGTTCATATCCCGATTCTCTTAATATTCAGAGATTTATCAATCTCTGTTCTGAATATACTCAGTGATCAAACCTCCACAGCACTCCTGGGTATTGAATTCAAAGCACTGCTACCTCTGTGTGAATAAATCTATTTTCACTTCAGTTCTGAAAGTCAGACTTCTTATTTTGAGATTGTGAGTCCTGTTTCTGGAAACAACTATAGTGTCAAGTGCTAGGTGACCATACTTAACATCAACGACGCTTGGCTGGAAATTGGAAAACCACTTCATTCAGAAATATTGTCAGCATTACCCAAAAGAGACATAAGGAGACCGTGAGTATGCTAAATACCCCTGAGAATGTCAAAGGAAAGTTTTGGAACATCCATGTTAATTAGTGATGCTGAGATTGAACCCTATCTGGAACATAATTAAAAACAAAGATTTGACATTGGAGTAATCTCTCATTTGATCATATATAAAGTAAAACTCCCATTGAATCTCTCCAATTTTGCAATAATCAATTCTCACCAAATTAATGACATTGAACAGTCCTTGAACTGTTTAAAGAACAAAACAAAGAACATAAGAAATAGGAGCAGGAGTCGGCCATCTGGCCCGTCAAGCTGCTCTGCCATTCAATAAAATCATGGCTGATCTGGCCATAGACTCATCTCCGTCTACCTGCCTTTTCCCCGTAACCCTTAATTCTTCTACTATGCAAAAGGCCAATATCATTAGCTCCATTCCTACCCTGCATTCACTTTCCATTCTCTATGCCGGTAAGATATTTATTTCACTTTTTATGTTCTCTATTAAAAACCATACAAAGTAAAATGCAGGAAAACTCAACAGTCTGCTGGTTGATCATTTGGAAACCCTGAAAGTTTGACATCCGGCTCAGCTAGTGATGTTTGCCAGACTCCCTTTCAGCTCACCAAGACCCAGGATCCTTTGCTCCCTTTCAATCCACTAGGACACCAATTATTTTCAACTAAAATAACCTTTATTCATAATTTTAAAAACTATTTACAAGAATGAACTGTGGAATGCTTTTTGATTTGTACATTCTCAGACAAAGCGTTACATGGCATCCAATTACATTTTTGAAAACCAATAGCACCATTCCCACTCATGTGGCTTCTAGGAGTGGGACATTTCCACAATGATTGAGGGCTTTCCTCACACAGACCAGCCCCTCCCTGTCCAGTAGTGGCAGAGCTCTATACTGTGGTCCTGCCCCACCGAGCCTCCGCAGTGCCTGAACCGGCTGGCAGTATTCCTGTACAGAAATATTGATCTGCTAGCAGACCAAAGGGTGTCTTTCACCGAGTTGATAATCTTCCAGCGGCACTTCAAAGTTCAAAGTCAATTTATTATCAAAGAACATTTATGTCACCTTATACAACCCTGAGATTCATTTCTTGCAGGCATACTCAATAAATTCATTATAGGATAATGAACATAATGGAGTCAATGAAAGACTGCACCAACTTTGGCATTCAACCAATGTGCAAAAGACAACAAGCAGTATAAATGCAAAAAGAAAGAAATAATAATAATAATAAATAAATAAACAATAAACATCAAGACTATGAGTTGAAGAGTTCTTAAAGTGAGTTCATAGGTTGTGGGAACATTTCAATGATGGGGTAAGTGAAGTTATCCCCTTTGATTCAAGAGCCTGATGGTTGGAGAGTAATAACCTTCAACCATGGTGTGAGTTCTGAGGCTCCTGTACCTTCATTCTGATAGCAGCAGCAAGAAGAGAGGCTGGCCTGGGTGGTAGAGGTTCCTGAAGATGGATGATCTTTCCTGCAAAAACATTTCAGGTATATGTGCATGATGTTGGGGAAGGCTTTACTCGTGATGGACTGGGCTATATTTGTTATTATTTGTAGTATTTTCCATTCAAGGGCATTGGTGTTTCCATACCAGGCTTCGATGCAGCCAGTTAATATATGCTCCACTATGCAGCTATAGAGGCTTGCCAATGTTTTAGATGTCATGCCGAAACTTCAAATACTTGTCAGTAAGTGGAGATGCTGCTGTGTTTTTTTCATAGCTGCCCTATGTGCTGGGCTCAGGACAGCTTCTCTGAAATGATAACATGAAGGAATTTAAAGTTGCTGACCCTCTCCACCCCTCATCCTCTGCTGAGGATTGGCTCATGGACCTCGGTTTTCTCCTGCTGAGGTCAATAATCAGCTCCTTGGTCCTGCTGACAATGAGTAAGAGATCAGCCAGGTATTCAATTCCTCTCCTGTGTCCTGATTCATCGCCACCTTTGATTCAGCCTACTGGGCTGCCTTCAGCAAAAAAATATGGCGATTGAGCTGTGCTTAGTTGCACAGTCTTAAGTGTAAAGTGAGTAGAGCAGGGGTTTAAGCACATAGCTTTGTAGTGCACCCATGTTGATGGAGATTGTGTCTGAGATGTTGTTGCCAATCTGAACCGACTGGGGTCTGCAAGTGAGAAAATCAAGGATCCAATTGCCCAAGGATGTATTGAGACCATCCTTGAAGCTTATTGATTAGTTTTTTTAACTTGAAATCAGCCTGTGCGTGTGCTCCTGGGAACATCCCTTAGATCACTGAGTCTTCTGTCATGCAGATGCTCAGGATGAACTGTGGCGCAGGCCCTTTCATTTTTCTCCACATCTTCTACATAAGCCCATAGTCAGCGAAGAGGTGAGAGACGGTCTCATCCCTACTGTGGTCCTCTCGGAGGCAGTGTGCGCAGTGGGAGTGATGCTCCGGGCATGCAGAAAGGATCTGGCTTGGAGGGAGTCTCTCTCACCGTCAGCCAAGCAAGGTCTTTGTGCCTGCTGGTGAGATCTGGCGATGAAGCATTCTGCCAGATAGCCTGACACTCTACTCAGGAAACCACTGTAACCATCAACTCCTTCTGCAATGTCTGCAGGATGTTCGGTGATGACCGCTGTCTGATAAGCTTGTGGTCAAAGCTGTTAATTTGGAAGCGCTTTACCTTGAAGTACAGGCAGTGCAGCAAAGTCTAGTTGACTGGGACACTACGTAGGCCATCCTTCACAACACCAGGAAGAGATAGAACTTCCGCATGCTGTGGTACCTGGTGCCCATACTTGGGTTCACACACAGCCTGATGCAGCCAAACACAAAAGTGGTCATCAGGATGATGCTCCCTGTCCCAATTGTCCAGGGAATTTGCAAATTCTGCACCATGAACCATCTGAATCACTCCATATAGGATCCCCAGATGAACTGGAAGGAAGCCTGGGTGATTCCCAAGCTGGAGGAGCTGGGGATGGGTCACACCTGATGACTAGTTTCTTCCCAGTTATTGAAAGGGTATGTCCTCCCCACAGTCCCGATTTCTGTTTTACCTTCTCAATTCCCTTCAGCCAATTCTTGTTGCTCATCTCAGCCCTTCTGAACCAGATCTCCAACACCTTGAGGTAATGAGACCCGTGGTGAAGGGGACACTGGGTCTGTTGGGCCAGTTGCCAAAGAGCATGGCTTTGCTCTTCACTTGATTCATGCATCGTCCATGTACAGGAAGGTTTCAACCTGGGTCCCTCAACTGCCCAGCACTGTCACCCTTCTCGTCCTTCATGATAGCTTCAGCAAAGGTTTCTATATAGCACACTGTGGCAATGGCCTTGGGCAGGATCTTGCAGTGCACAATCACAGTAAGGTGGATGCCCAATTCCTAATGCCATCCCTCTCCCCCTTCTGCTTGTAGTTGAGGGTAATGATGCCCTTCCTCATGGATTCTGACAAGCTGCCAGTCAGAAGTTAGCATTGTGCACTTCCAGCAGGTCTGGAACTATCCATTCAGCAAACTGTTGCTTCTGGGAGTTTTACTGAAGTCTAAAGAGTGGATGGAGCCCGACAGTTCCTTCAGGGTCAGTGGTTGGTCTAGACCTTCCCGTTTGCTGTCGTCTAACACCTTGCTCTGTGAGGCTATCCTCTCTGTTGCCTTTTTGCCATACAGACTGGCATTGAAGGATCTGCAAATCCTCAAGGTGATATTGAGTTGTCCTCTTCCCTGAGGCTGTGGATCACAGAGCTTCCCCTCCGAACCTCTTCCTGGGAGAAATGTGAGCACGCCTCACCTGTTCCAAGGTGCAGACCTTGGATCAGAAGATGATCTTGGAGGATTTAGCGGTGAAGAGCTAGGCTTGCTAGCCCTTCATATCTCATAACTTCTCCTTCACAACCCACCCCTACAGCAGAAGGAGAAGCTGCTGTAATTCTACAACCATGATGGGCTCCGGCATGAAGAGGAAGTTGATCCAGGACTGGGCTGAGCTGTCTGGTCGTGACCAGGTGGGTTGTGCCTGTGTTCTGCCTGCTGAAGGCGTTGCACAGCTTGCCGGTTTTAACAGTTTTCGTTAGGAATCTAGACGTGCTGTCCAGTCTGCAGTCTGCACTATTGGTTGATGATGCATTTGAGGTAACCATCCAGAAAAAACAGCCGGGACAATGCCAGCAGGTGTGGGAACTTTTCAGCTCACTAAGACCCCAGTTCCCACATGCTATTTTACACACCAGGGCTCTAGTTCCTAGGCTTTTCAACTCACAGGATCTTTGTTCTAGCACTCCCTTTCAACTTACCAGGTTTGCTGTAAAATGTATCATAGAAACATATAACATTCCAATAAAATAAATTAAAAGCACGTTGGAGTATTAGAGAAATAAGATCCCAATACTCCACAAGATCAAGACCCACTTAATTCCCAAGCATTCTGGATTATTGGGTTCTTCCTATCTTTTATCAATCCTATGAAGTAAATGAATATTTCAAATAGAGGCAGTAGATTGCTCTGAAGCGTGAAGAGAATGCTGAAGGGTTTTTAGAATTTATTGACTAAGATTTCTAAAGGCATTTGTTAATCCTGTGAGACCATGGATCTGCGCCTGGAAAGTCTTCACTCTCCAGGGCGCAGGCTTGGGCGAGGTGGTATGGAAGACCGGCAGTTAAGATTTCTAACTGTGAATCATCTCAGTCATGAGCTTGCCGCTACCAAATTTCATGGCATCCAGTGCCCATGGCATTGGAACTGTATCAGTGTGATATCAGGGCTGGTTCTGGGGAGTGGAAGATTACAGGAAGGCTGGAAGTCAGGGGCCAGGGGTGGGAACCTGGAGAACAGAGACTTAGGGAGTGAGACCATGGGAGTGGCTGTCTTACAATCAGGTATTTGGAGATTTGGACATAGTTCATGGAGACGGTAATTTGGATGAGCCCAGGTGATAGTGGAGATCAAAACCCAGGCATCCAGGAATAGCTGAAGCTGTAAATTAAGGGAATAACTAGAGATTGTAGTTGGAGAAAGGGGATGCAATGGGGATTGGGAAACGTAAGAGATCAGAACCTGGCTTGTGTGATTGCCACAGGGTAATTGGTGTCAGCACAGGGACAGGTGTTCTGGCTGGCAGTGTGGCTGGGAAAATCACTGAAAGTACACACATTTGTTTCATGTCTGACCAAAGAACACGCACTTCCTACGACAATACTAACGTATTTCCTGGTCAACACCTCAAAAGACCGCCATACGGGGAATGATGTCATCCAGGCTCACTGGCAGAAGGGTGAAGCTTGAAAAAGGAAGCCCATCAGATTCATGGGATAATGCAAATTCAACCCAGAAATGGTCCTGATTGAAGATCAATATGAAAATAAACAATTTCCAGACACATAGCACCGAATAGGCAGGTGGCGCAGCAAGAGTTTGCATGTTCTTCCTGTGACCACACGGAATTCCTCCAGGTGTTCCTGTCTCTTCCCACATCCTAAAGGGCACGTGGATTGGTTGGTTAATTGGTCATGGTGGTAGTAGAATTTGTGGGGAGCTGAAAGCAGGATTGGTCTAAATAGGAGCTTGACGGTTAGCATGGTCAGTCGGACGAATGGCCTACTTCCATGCTGTTTGATTCATTGTCGCTCTGAGGTGATCAATGCTGTACTTCTGAATTTCTCAATGGAGTTTTTAACTGTGAATCATACCTGCAGCAGAAACCAGAAGTATGGAATGGAAATAAATTACAATTGCAAATAAAGGAGCTGATGTATTTTGTAAATCTATATTAACTAGTCCCAGTACTGTTTTCACTACAAGGTTAAAAGCGACGCACTGAATGAACACTTGGAGATGTGTAACACATTACTGGAACAGAGACTCACAATACAACCATATGACACAATGTAATGGGCCCTTTAATTTCTTTCAGCTTTGATAGATTCTTCTAAATAGCTATTAATCTGATCAAAGACTATGCCTGGAGTAAGAGCAAATATATCACAGTTGTCCACTTTTACACAGCATTTATCAAAGGTTACTTCAGCAACTGTGCCCTAGGCATAGCTTAGTATTAAGTCTGTAAATAAAGCAACTGAACTAGAGCAGTACTTTCTTTCATCCTGGTGCTGTGATAGAATTCATATGGGCCTGCCCAGCGTTGGCCCCAGTCTGAGAAACTAGTGACACTTTAAGGAGCTCTTCTCCAAAGAGACAACGTCTCCAAAACAAAATCTCTGGCCACTATGGAAAATGTGAAAATTTCCCATTTATGGAAATCATCTTTGTTCCAAAGATTTTCATAATTTTTCACTGATTTTCTGACAGGAACCAAGATTCAGCAGTTGGTGCTTGGTTCAGTCTGAGAACTTCTGCATAAAGTGTGCAGACAGGGAAGATGTCCAGCAATAACTTTACAAATCAAACACGAGGAATTCTGCAGATGCTGGAATTTCAAGCAACACACATAAAAGTTGCTGGTGAATGCAGCAGGCCAGGCAGCATCTCTAGGAAGAGGTACAGTTGACATTTCGGGCCGAGACCCTTTGTCAGGACTAACTGAAGGAAGAGCTAGTAAGAGATTTGAAAGTTGGAGGGGGAGGGGGAGATCCAAAATGATAGGAGAAGACAGGAGGGGGAGGGATGGAGCCAAGAGCTGGACAGGTGATTGGCAAAAGGGATATAAGAGGATCATGGGACAGGAGGCCCAGGGAGAAAGAAAAGGGGGGGGGAGCCCAGAGGATGGGCAGGGGATATAGTGAGAGGGACAGAGGGAGAAAAAGGAGAGAGAGAAAATGAATGTGTGTACATAAATAAATAACGGATGGGGTACGAGGGGGAGGTGGGACACTAGTGGAAGTTTGAGAGGTCAATGTTCATGCCATCAGATGGAATATAAGGTGTTGTTCCTCCAACCTGAGTGTGGCCTCATCTTTACAGTAGAGGAGGCCGCGGACAGACATATTGGAATGGGAATGGGATGTGGAATTAAAATGTGTGGCCACTGGGAGATCCTGCTTTCTCTGGCGGACAGAGCGTAGGTGTTCAGTGAAACGATCTCCCAGTCCGCGTTGGGTCCCGCGAATATATAGAAGGCTACATCGGGAGCACTAGACGCAGTATATCACCCCAGCCGACTCACAGGTGATGTGTCGCCTCACCTGGAAGGACTGTCTGGGGCCCTGAATGCTGGTGAGGGAGGAAGTGTAAGGGCATGTATTCCAAACCTATTCTGGTATCTGTCCCCCACTTTTCCTTTGCTACATCGACGACTGCATTGGCATTGCTTTCTGCACGCATGCTGAGCTCGTTGACTTCATTAACTTTGCCTCCAACTTTCACCCTGCCCTCAAGTTTACCTGGTCCATCTCCGACACCTCCCTCCCCTTTCTAGATCTTTCTGTCTCTATCTCTGGAGACAGCTTATCTACTGATGTCTACTATAAGCCTGCTGACTCTCACAGCTATCTGGAGTATTCCTCTTCTCACCCTGTCTCTTGCAAAAATGCCACCCCCTTCTCACAATTCCTCCATCTCCGTCGCATCTACTCTCAGGATGAGGCTTTTCATTCCAGGACGAGGGGGATGTCCTCCATTTTTAAAGGAAGGGGCTTCCCTTCCTCCACCATCAACTCTGCTCTCAAACGCATCTCCCCCATTTCACGCACATCTGCTCTCACTCCATCCTCCCGCCACCCCACTAGGAATAGGGTTCCCCTTATCCTCACCCACCACCCCACCAGCCTCCGGGTCCAACATATTATTTTCTGTAACTTCCGCCACCTCCAACGGGATCCCACCACTAAGCACATCTTTCCCTCCCCCTCTCTCTCTGCTTTCCGCAGGGATCGCTCCCTACGCGACTCCCTTGTCCATTCGTCCCCCCCATCCCTCCCCACTGATCTCCCTCCTGGCAATTATCCTTGTAAGCGGAACAAGTGCTACACATGCCCTTACACTTCTTCCCTTACCACCATTCAGGGCCCCAAACAGTCCTTCCAGGTGAGGCAACACTTCACCTGTGAGTCGGCTGGGGTGATATACTGCATCCGGTGCTCCCGATGTGGCCTTCTATATATTGGTGAGACCCGACGCAGACTGGGAGATCGTTTCGCTGAACACCTATGCTCTGTCCGCCAGAGAAAGCAGGATCTCCCAGTGGCCACACATTTTAATTCCACGTCCCATTCCCATTCTGATATGTCTATCCACGGCCTCCGCTACTGTAAAGATGATGCCACACTCAGGTTGGAGGAACAACACCTTATATCCACCTGGGTAGCCTCCAACCTGATGGCATGAACATTGACTTCTCAAACTTCTGCTTATGCCCCACCTCCCCCTTGTACCCCATCCGTTATTTATTTATATACACACAGTCCTTTTCTCTCTCTCCTTTTTCTCCCTCTGTCCCTCTCACTATACCCTTTGCCCATCCTCTGGGCTTTTTCCCCCCCTCCCCTTTTCTTTCTCTCTAGGTCTCCTGTCCCATAATCCTCTCATATCCCTTTTGCCGATCACCTGTCCAGCTCTTGGCTCCATCCCTCCCCCTCCTGTCTTCTCCTATCATTTTGGATCTCCCCCTCCCCCTCCCATTTTCAAATCTCTTACTAGTTCTTCTTTCAGTTGGTCCTGGCGAAGGGTCTTGGCCCGAAACGTCGACTGTACCTCTTCCCAGAGATGCTGCCTGGCCTGCTGCATTCACCAGCAACTTTTATGTGTGTTACTTTACAAATCACTTGGGTCAGCGTCAGGGATTTGATAGTGCCAAGAGACTCTTAGCCCAGCAAAAGGAAAAAACAGATAGATGGTTTATAATGTTGTTTTGCTATGAATGCAATGAATGGTATACAAAATTATGAGTGGTATAGATAGGGTAAATGCAAGCAGGCTTTTTGCACTGAGGTTGGGTGAGACTACAACTGGGGTCATGGGTTCAGGGTGAAAAGTGAAAAGTTTAAGGGTAACGTGAAGGGAATTTCATCACTCAGACGGTGGTGAACGTGTGAAATGAGTTACCAGTGCAAGCGATGGATGCAGGTTCAATTTCAACATTTAAGAAGTTTCAAAGTATAGAGTAAATTTATAATTAAAGTACACATATGTACATACAACCCTGGGATTCATTTTCTTGTGGGCAATCACAGTAAACCCAAGAAACATAATACAATCAATTAAAGGCTGCAAAAACAGGATGGACAAATAACCAATGTGCAAAAGACAACTCTTCAAATACAAAAGGAAAAAAAAACAGGATAAGTAAATAAATATAGAGAACATGAAATGAAGAGTCTTTGAAAGTGAGTCTATAGGTTGAGAGAACAGTTTAGTGATGGAGCAAGAGAAAATTAAGTGAAGTTATCCCTTTGGCTCAAGAACTTGGTTGTTGAGGGGTTATAACTGTTCCTGTACCTGTTGGAGAGGGTCCTGAGGCTCCTGTACCTTCTTCTTGAGGGCAGAAGTGAGAAGAGAGCATGACCTGGGTGGTGGTGGTCTTTGATGACGGATGCTGCTTTCCTGTGACAGTACTCTGTGCAGACATGCTCAATGGTGGGGAGGGCTTTACCCGTGATGGACAGGGCCGTGTCCACTATTTCTGTAGGATTTTCCATTCAAAGGCATTGGTGTTCAATAGCAGGCCATAATACAATCAGTCAATATACTCTCCACCACACATCTATAGAAGATAGTCAAAGCTTTATATGTCATGTTGAATCTTCGCAAACCTCTAAGGAAGCAGCGGTGCTGCCACATCCTTTTTGTAATTGCGCTTGCGTGCTGGGCCCACGACAGATCATTTGAAATGAAAACACAGAGGAATTCAAAGTTGCTGTCCCGCTCCACTTCTGATTCTCCTAATGAGGACTGGCTCACGGGCCTCCGGCTCCCTCCTCCTGAAGTCAATAATCAGCTCCTTCGTCTTGCTGACATTGAGTGGGAGATTGTTGTTGTGGCACCACTCAGCCAGATTTTCAATCTCACTGCCTAATGCTGATTCAACAATTTGATTTGTCCAGCGACAGTGGTGTCAACAGCAGACTTAAATATGGCGTCGAAGCTGTGCTTACCCTCACAGTCCTTTCTGTAAAGCGAGTAGATTAGGGGGCTAAGCACACAGCACACAAATGTGGATAGGTACAAGGATGGGAGATCGATTGGACTAGTCAGATTAATAGCTCGGCATAGACTAAATGGGCTGAAGGGCCTGTTTCTGTTCTTTAGTGTTCTATGAACATCTATGAATATTGTCAGTGATTCCTCTGTACAAGCGCATATTTGACAAATGATGATTTTATTATAAATGGTTCATATTCATAATGAATATGCTCTTTTGAGAAATACTTTTTCTCACCCTACCCCATAAATTAAAAACAGGATAAAAATGTACAGAGTATAGGAGGATGGTGATCTCCCAGCAATCAAGTCAAATGAGCTTCAGCAAACATTTTCGGTTCACTCCATAATTCAATGCACACTTGCCAGCTGTCAGCAGTCTTCCACCACCTTGCCCAATCATAAAGTAGCCCTACGTAAGACAGAATATCACCAGACTGCTTAATAGTCTGTAATTTGGACAACCCATTTCTGTTAAGTTTTACAATCCTAGAAAATAATTGGGCCAGTTCATGCCATCCTTATATAATCACCTAGGCTTACTGTTCCCCATATATTTACTCTCCCTTTTCCCACACCCCTCCCATTGGCTCTCCTCATCCTGGGCTCCACAGCATTATAGTCAAATTAGTGAGGAAAAGCCTTTAAAATGTCCCTGAGTGGCTTTGAGAGCCAGCTGTGATTGTGGCAGGGCTTTGCTAGCTATGGAAGCTGCAACTGATTTTAAAGTTTTAATGGTCTAATGCTACTGAACAACGTACTTTTTTTGAATGTGTGGCTTCCTCAGATTTTTTTTTGTTGTTTATGATAGACTGCCTGAAGCTGAACACGAATATAATTTCGGTCTACCTGCATCATGACAGATTTGGAGAAATAAGAAATTAACTTTTATTGAATATGATGCATTTAATTGCATATTGGTGCTGACACTTTGCAATAGTTCAACTAAGCTAAAAATATTGTATTGATGATTTTTATTCGTACTCAGTGGCTGAGGCTTCTCGCGTAAGTGTCCAACAATAATCAGCCTGCATTGCTGGATCCCAGTGTCCTGGTGAAACCTTTCACCGTGCTTGTCACTGACAGTGCCAAGATTGGCGGGGAAGGAGTCGAAATGGGAATGCAGAAAATGAATCCTTAGTGACATGATGCACTTCACTGTTTTCTATGCTTGAAGTACATTGTCAACCAGCTGTATGTAGTTTGGTGCTCTGTAGTTGCCAAGAAAATTTTCAACAACACCTTTGAATGCCTTCCATGCAATTTTCTCTAGTCCCTCTAGAAGTTCTTCAAATTGCCCTTCATTGATAATCTGATTGATTTGTGGACAAACAAAAATGCCTTCCTTAATCATGGCATCAATTATTCAGAACTGAATTATGAATTGAAATAACAAATATGGAGACTTCAAAAGGAAAGGGAAATTTCATGGTCATTTTCACGATCAGTATATCCAAAATCCATAAGATACACCCAAAAGTATTCAGGAAGCAAAATTGCTGTTGTCCAGTGTATTTATTGATGTTTAGCAAATTATAAACTGTACATAATTGAAACTTAAAATCATTTAAAAATTGAAGAAGTAAGAAGTTTAACCGAAATACTTGCAAATAATAAAACACTAAATGAAATGAAAATATTTTTAAAAATCTCATTCTACTCCGTCTTTGGTGCCTTTGCCTCACAATCTCCACTGAAATAAAAGGTTCTTTGGTCTTCTGTCAGATTTGAACAAGCACAAGATCTAAGAGATGATCCCCACTGGGGTCTGCACTAAACTTATATGAACCTGGAGGCAGATTCAATTTTCTGAATCTGTCAGTAGGCCTCACAATTTTATATCTGACATACATTAAGTTTTGGAACTTACGACATTTTCATCAGCTGAAATACAGACAAACTACAAGATCCAGTGGTTTCTCTACTCTACTGTTTCCCAGCACGCACGTATTCATATACACATATACAAAAATAAATACATATTCTCCCAAGTGGATATTGGACATCAACATGAAGTTAGTAATTGGTGCACCGGTGGTTCAAAGGAAGTGACACAGAATATTACAGCTTAACATTTAACTGTTGATACTAAGATAATTCCACTCAGCCCATTGTTGTGCCCAGGGTATCGTAATGATTGTGGCAAGCAGCTACATCCACAGAATAGACAATAGACAATAGACAACAGGTGCAGGAGTAGGCCATTTGGCCCATCGAGCCAGCACCGCCATTCACTGTGATCATGGCTGATCATCCACAATCAGTATCCAGTTCCTGCCTTATCCCCATAACCTTTCATTCCGCTATCTTTAAGAGCTCTATCCATCTCTTTCTTGAAAGCATCCAGAGACTTGGCCTCCACAGCCTTCTGGGGCAGAGCATTCCATATATCCACCACTCTCTGGGTGAAAAAGTTTTTCCTCAACTCCGTTCTAAATGGCCTACCCCTTATTCTTAAACTGTGGCCTCTGGTTCTGGACTCACCCATCAGCGGGAACATGCTTCCTGCCTCCAGCGTGTCCAATCCCTTAATAATCTTATATGTTTCAATAAGATCCCCTCTCAGCCGTCTAAATTCCAGAGTATACAAGCCCAGTCGCTCCAATCTTTCAACATATGACAGTCCCACCATCCTGGGAATTAACCTTGTGAACCTACGCTGCACTACCTCAATAGCAAGAATGTCCTTCCTCAAATTTGGAGACCAAAACTGCACCCAGTACTCCAGGTGTGGTCTCACCAGGGCCCTGTACAGCTGCAGAAGGACCTCTTTGCTCTTATACTCAATTCCCCTTGTTATGAAGGCCAACATGCCATTAGCTTTCTTCACTGCCTGCTGTACTTGTATGCTTGCTTTCAGTGACTGATATACAAGAACAGCTAGATCTCATCTAGATCACCTAGATTTCATAGTTACATCCTCAAAAAATTCCTGAAGATTAGTCAAGCACGATTTCCCCTTTGTAAATCCATGCTGACTCGGACCGATTCTGTTACCGCTATCCAGATGTGTCGTAATTTCATCTTTTATAATTGACTCCAGCATCTTTCCCACCACCGACGTCAGACTAACCGGTGTATAACTCCCTGTTTTCTCTCTTCCTCCCTTCTTGAAGAGAGGGACAACATTAGCCACCGTCCAATCCACAGGAACTGATCCTGAATCTATAGAACATTGGAAAATGATTACCAATGCATCCACGATTTCTAAAGCCACCTCCTTAAGTACCCTGGGATGCAGACCATCAGGTCCCGGGGACTTATCAGCCTTCAGACCCAACAGCCTATCCAACACCATTTTCTGCCTAGTATAAATTTCCTTCAGTTCATCCATTACCCTAGGTGCTTTGGCCACTATTATATCTGGGAGATTGTTCATGTCTTCCCTAGTGAAGACAGATCCAAAGTACCTGTTCAACTCGTCTGCCATTTCCTTTTTCCCCATAATAAATTCACCGGCTTCTGTCTTCAAGGGCCCAATTTTGGTCTTAACTATTTTTTTCCTTTTCACATACTGAAAGAAGCTTTTACTATTCTCCTTTATATTCTTGGCTAGTTTACCTTTGTACCTCATTTTTTCTCCGCGTATTGCCTTTTTAGTTACCTTTTGTTGCTCTTTAAAAGTTTCCCAATCCTTCAGCTTCCCACTCGTCTTTGCTATGTTATACTTCTTCTCTTTTATTTTTATACTGTCCATTACTTCCCTTGTCAGCCACGGCCTCCCCTTACTCCCCTTAGGATCTTTCTTCCTCTTTGGAATGAACTGATCCTGCACCTTCTGCATTATTCCCAGAAACACTTGCCATTGCTGTTCCACTGTCATCCCTGCTAGGGTATTGTTCCATTGAACTTTGGCCAGCTCCTCCCTCATAGCACCATAGTTCCCTTTGTTCAACTGTAATACTGACACTTCCAAGTTTCCCTTCTCCCTCTCAAATTATAGATTAAAACTTATCATATTATGGTCACTACCTCCTAATGGCTCCTTTACCTCGAGGTCCCTGATCGAATCCAGTTCATTTCACAACACTAAATCTAGAATTGCCTACTCTCTGGTAGGCTCCAGTACAAGCTGTTCTAAGAATCCATCTCGGAGGGACTCCACAAACTCCCTTCCTTGGGGTCCAGTACCAACCTGATTCCTCCAGTCTACCTGCATTGCGGTGGGGTCTGTTTAATAATTTCTTATTACTCTTAATTTTATTTGCTTGTGTTGACCAAGGAGCAGGGAAGAATGAGGGCTAATTCTGGTCAGCAGCAACATCCTCATGTGTATGAGTTCCAGCGGAGTTCATGGAACAGCAATCAAGAATAGGAACCAGATTGATTGTGGCTCTCCCTCCTCCGGGAGTTTCATTGGACAAATGCCACCTGAGCAGGAATTAGTGGACTGGGAGCTTAACACAAGGAATTAAGTGTGCAAAGTTATACGTTAAGATTATAATTATATCCTAAAAGGCTGGTAGGAGTTGCAAGGGTATCTTAACTTGGTGTTCAGTTAACTACATTATTTCCATCTGGCTGCAAGTCAGCTACAATAAGATTACCACAGTTGTTTCTTTACATCAACAGAATTTTAATGCTCTGCAAGTTTTTTGCTGACATACACTGACGATATGTCCACACTCACTTGTGCTGGCATTTACCTTAATTTTTGCATGCAAGTTAAATACTTAGAACAATCTCAAGAGGTCAGAGGATAAATAAAAGCATTTCAGATCACAATGAAAGTTTTCATTTTCATCACCTTAACTTTGGATATTTGTTTCGCAGATGTGTATTCAATAAAATAAAACAATATAACTTCACCTTTATGGGTACTGGCTATTTAAAGGTGCTTAAGTTTAAATGCAAAGAAAACCAAAGTACGCTGAAATGTGGAAGACAGCCTGCACGTTGCACAGACTGATGCGAGTTCTGAGTACATCACTTTCCTCTGATTCAGTTCTTATTTTCAGAAATGTAACACTTTCTTCCCTCCCCCACCAAAAGGATTACATCAAAAGAATATTATTTGAAAAGTCAGCCTGTTTTAAATTGTCAGTGAGCAATCAAGGCAATTGTTGCACTTATCACATCTGCCTACATCAGACTGATTCTGCCCACGCTTACCGTAAACTACAACATACAATACTTTGAGGTGTCATTTTGCACTAAGCTTGCTTTGATTCAAAGAACATGATTTCTTAGTTAAATCAACTAAATTCATACAGAAAATAGTAATAGGTTTTGAACTTTAATTCCAATATTAAGTTTTAACTATGGCTCAGTGCGTTTGTTCTCTGTCATTAGACCGTGGGATCTAGCCCCAATCCAGAAATTTTAAATTATAAAACAAACCGTATTATTGCAGGTGTTGTGATTCTGGTGGTTTATTTGAATTCATGTTACAAGTATTATCCCTTGTTTTTTAAGCAATGTTCATTCTCAAGCAAGGCAATTCAACAAAATTATTTTGTATAGTTTTGGACCCATTTATCAGAACTGATTGCCACATTTCATACATCATGATACTGTACTTGCTAAGGTATTAAGCAAGTGTTGGGACTTTCTGATGTTATAAAGGACTTTTGGAAATTTAAGTACTTTCCTTCTTTAAAAAATCATTTTTATCATTTCTTCATTAATATTATTCCTTAATTAGATTAAATAATGGCTCACCCCTAAATGAAAATCAATATCATTTCTAAGGAAGGTTCACAAACTATGATCAATGGGCCACTGATACTCCATAGTACATAATAGTAATAGGCACCTGTTATTCTCGTGAGACCATGGATTTGCACCTTGGAAGGTTTCCAGGGCCCAGGCCTGGGCAAGGTTGTATGGAAGACTGGTAGTTGTCCATGCTGCAAGTCTCCCCTCTCCATGCCACTGATGTTGTCCAAGGGAAGGGCACTAGGGCCGATACAGCTTGGTACCGGTGTCATCGCAGAGCAATGTGTGGTTTTCTCCATAGTACATGAGGCCAGTGTATCATAAGATCTTGTGATCTCATGCCACAGCATAGATCTTGGAAGAAGCGAGCTTGAGAGAGGATCACACAGCAGCTGTGGGTTCAGAAGGAAGATTGCTTGGTGAATGGAGCCAGCCAGATGATCGGGGGAGGGCAGGCAACTGACTGGATGATTGGTGTCCAAATCATCATTCATTACAACTTACTCTCCCTCAGAAGCTATTCATCAAAGTGAGACTAATACTTTCTTGTTTTTATCCATTCTATTTAACAGTCACACAGTTAGCTTGTGACCTCAGTTTTAGGGTAACTGCTCTGGAAGAGAGTGATGTTATCTCATTTCCCATTGCCTTGCCTACACTAACTGAATGTTAAACAACACTCTGCAACCTACATTAACAGATCAAATTAAGATATCTGTCAGGTTAACGCTGAACAAGATGTGTGTAAAATAAATAACTAGGGTGTTGGAGGATGTATTGATTTGAAGTTAACAGGATGAGGTACATGTGCTGCCTCAAAGCTCCACTAATCTGGTTTCATTTGGATCTCTGCCAGTTTGCAGTCTGCATGGAGCTTGCATGTCGTCCCTATGACTGTGCGGGTTTCTTTGGGGTGCTTCAGTTTTCCTCCACATCCTAAAGGTCTGTAGGTTAAATGGCCATTGTAAATTGCTCCTACTGTGGGGATAAATGGTAGCCTCTGAGTGGAGATGGTGGGAGTGTTGGGAGGATAAAATGGGTTAGCGTAGAATTGATATAAAATGAGCGCTTGGTGATCAGCACGGACTTGATGGGCCAAAGGGCCTGTTTCCTTATTGTTTCCCGATAGGCTTCTATGAGATAAGAACCAGAACAAAAAATTGTGCTTCCCTTCACTTATTCAATCTATTACTGTCAAGGCGTTGACTTGTACTTGTGGATCAATGTCAATGAGGGAGAAGTTGTTGGATAGTCTTGGAAAACATGCACTAGATTTGCAATGTCTGATTAATTCCCTATTTTTGGCCCACTGCAGGTACACACAAAATCTGAGATCCTACGTTGTTATCTCAATTGCAGCATCCAAACCCAGCATCAAAGCACTTTTTATTGATGCGGTACGAATCCAAAGGGTACAATTTAGTGCCCGGTTAGCACCAGTTAAACCAGCAGCTTGCTTGTATCTCTTAATAATGGAAGATGTCACTCCTGATATATAGGGAACTCATTGGAATGAGTGTAGCCAGGCAATTTGATTTTCAGATCAGGTTCTGGATGACGTTCAGAGGAGAGCGATCCTTCACTCAACAAGCATAAGAGTATTGAAGAAGCAGTGGGAGGAAGACAACCTTCATTTCAATGCAGCAAAGGTGTGGTGTAATATGAATGTCCCAACCCAGATCCTCATCTTGGTGCTATTGGCCCAACCGTATCCTGCTGCATCATCAATGGTCATCCATTGTAATGTCAGGGTCCTGATCACTATACAATGTTCATTCATATTTGCAACTCCTCAGCAAATCAAGTAGTCCCTATCTACACACAGCAAGTCCTTGACAACGTCCAACTATAATCCAGCAAGTGCAAAGTAAAATTCATCACAAAAACAGCAGGTAAAGACCATTCTCAATGGGATTCTAAGCACTCACCTTTGACATTCAGTGGCATTATCACTGCTGAGTCTCATGCCATCAACATCCTAAGGTCATCAGAGCCCAAATTAGACCAGAGGATCATAAATACTATAGTTACACCAGCAGATCAGTGACTTTTACACAGCCAAGAATTCCCAACTGGCCAGGCACCAGGAAATGAAGAAGAAAGTAAAGAAGGACTTTCACACTTGATCTGACATTATCTGCCACCACCATATGTGTACGACTTCTGTGGACTTAGATTAAGACTTTCATTGAATAGCTTGTAGATGAAGATGATTAGCATGGACAATTGGCTGATTGTAGCCACTGAGGGAACTCTCAATGAAATGGTAAGACAGACTGACATGATAGAAACGGAGCATTAAAATTATGCACAAGAGTGGTAAGTCCGTAATTGCATGGTTTTGATTTTCACAGCATTCAACCGTATGATTTCAAATGTTGATGTGCTTGGATCTTGTTTTCATGAACCGATAACCAGCAATACAAGGAAGTTAACAATGGAACTGTAGTGAAATAAGAAATAATTTATTTTTAATTCACATGTGGGTGTCACTGACAGGACGGTATTTGATGATGGTCATTAATTGCTCTTGAGAAGATGGTGAGGACCTGATTTTTCCACATGATTGTGGTTTTGGGAAAAACCTGTTAAGTGGGGAGTTAGATCTAGTGACATGGAAGAAGCACAGGTATACTTAACGCCAAGATGGTGTATGACAGTAAGGTGAACATTTGGTAGATGTGCTTGGGGAAACCTTAGTAAGTTGCTGCCATACATTTGTAGATGCTATCTGTTGCAAAAGCATTGTGTCCGTGCTGCATTAAGAGAATATTCTGGGTGGTGGATGGGGTACCATTCAACAAGAGTGTTTCGTCCTAGGGGCATTGAGCTCTTTTTCACGTGGAACCATTTTGGGTTCAGTGTTGTAATATATCCTATCCTATGGTATGCCCTGGATACTGCTGGAATGCTGGTAAGTTCTACTTATGATAATAATTATAGGGCACAGGCGTTGATACAAGGGTACTAATTTTATTACTTTATTCCAACATAAACAGGGAATTCATTACATGTGTTCTGTACATATATATATATATAAAAACACATGATGAAATCGTTAAGTTCCCTGACTACAATGTTGGTATAACTATGTAGATATATGCTACTGATGTTCACTCATCAGTACAATGTATATGCAACAAAAGACTCCTGTATCATTAGGAAATATGCTGACCTAGAAGATTCCTGTTCCTACACCATCTGACATGCACTACCCAAGGAGAAACAGTTCAACTGCTTCTTCATGAACTTGTATAGTCATTTTTGCAGCAGCAAATTTCAAATTTAGAAACGTGATTCATATCCCCAGTATCAGCTTGGAAAGAGCCAGAGATATAAAAGGTTCAACAAACCCCTCTTACCTTGACTGCCTATGGCCCAATATCTCTGGTATTTGGTGGCAGCAGAACTGCCTACCGCACATGGCAGATCTTTACAACTACTTCATTGGAGGTGTATCCCTAGCCCTCCCACACCATATTGAGACAAATTCCCTCATTAAGACCTTTGTAGGCTGGTATTTCTGGGCCGGGCTATTCCACACCACCATACCCAATTCTCCAGGCTTTCTTGGCATGTCTTTGTTCTCCAGGATTTCTTTTCCTCCTCCCTGTCATGCTGGAAGTTCAGAGATACAACATCCAATGCTCGACATAATTTCAATCAAAATTCTGCCTTTAGACTTAGCATCCTCTCATGATTTCTGAAACACCAGTTGAATCCAACAATGAAAAGCACACAGGTGTACACATCTAACACTCTGTCCAAACACTTTGCAACAAGGCTATTAATTGTTATGGTTCCCTTCACACATGAAGGAATGTAGGGAAGAGGAAAGACGTGGAGTGGATATTGTCATGGGGTTGTGGTGCTCTTGGGAGGGAGAGAATTTATTCCTGTCACAAATTATAGGCATCTTTTGGGTGATGTATACACGGTGCTTGTTCAGTCCTGTAGCCCATTTTGTCAGGCTGCTCTCTGTGGGATATGTGTTTCTTGTCAATTCCTAACATCCAACAGTGTCCACATCTGATTGCTGAGACAAGTACACATGATACAAGGAGTTCAAAGCAAGCATGCCTTAGAATTCAAGAGCTCCTTACAGTTTGTCTTGATGGAACCTTCTACACACACTGTGGCAGCCCTGAAAACAGTTAATCACATGACACAATTTGGAAAAAAACAGCCTAAAAGCAATCATTATTGTTCACAACCAATATTGCATGTTTTCCTTTTTTTTTAACAAAAAAAAATGCACAGCAGGCTCAAGGCCAGCTGCTATCCCACTGTCATCAGATACTTGAAAGGTCCCCTCGTACCATAAGATGGCACAACTGAAGTTGTGAGAAAACTTTCTGGTAGTTTAGATGGCAAGAAATATGACTGAAAACATCACTCACTAAACCTACTTTTCCTGAAGTAAATTGTGGTCAGCTATAACCGCAAACAATGAAGGAGCAAGCAGAGGCAAAGCGGATTCGAAGGATGTGTCGTGCAAAGATGGGATCGCAGACGGAGTCCGTATTGCCATCGCTGTTGTAGTGAACCATTTGGAGAGGAGTCGATGCAGAAGAGTTTTGATGCCCGTCCACCTCACCCAGGTGCAAGGTTGGATAGTTCCAAGCGCTGAGCTGATTTGGTGAGGCGGAGAACGGCTTCGCGCTGTGCGGTCCAAGCATGTCGCTGCGCTGGCGTCCATGTCCTTGTGCAAGGCGCTACCCGGTGCTTGGACAATTTAAACGCCTGCGCTGATAGACTGAAAAGCCTAAGTGTCAGGACCGGAGGCAAGGGTCAGGCTGATTTGGCTCGTTTCCCCACGACGTTCATCACTCTCTCTGGCAGCTGCAGTTTCTGCAAGTTTTGCGATGTTTTTGTCCCGCTAATATGATGAACTGAGATAACCAGTATGAGTAGGATTGGGCCTGCTCTGGCTGGTCTGTGGAGTGGGTGTAAGGACTCAATCTGGTTCAGAATGCGTCGTTTGCTTCTATTGTTTGCATGATGAAAACTGTGGTGAAAACTGCCCAGCGGATTATCGGCACCCAATTGCCCACCATTGAGAACATCTACCATAAACGCTGCCTGGCAGGGTGAAAATCATTATCAAGGATGCATCTCACCCTAACCATGGACTTTTTACTCTCCCCCATCCGGTAGGTGCTACAGGAGCCTCCGCTCCCGCACCAGCAGGCACAGGAAGAGCTTCTTCCCTGAGGCTGTGACACTGCTGAACCTCACATCACAGCGCTAAGCAGTATTGCACCCATATTGGACTGTCTCAGTACTTTTATATTTGTGTGCTGTAGCACTTACTTTTTATTCGCAGTTATTTTGTAAATAACACTATTCTTTTGCACCTCTAGTCAGATGCTAATTGCATTTCATTGGCTTTGTATCTGTACTCGGCACAATGACAACAAAGCTGAATCTAATCTAATGATGTGTGTTTTCTCCCCCTCTTTCATGGTCTTTTTTAAAACTGGGTTCTTCAGGTTTCTTGTTTTGTGGGTGCCTGTAAGCAAACAAATCTCAAACTGTATAATTTGCACATTCTTTGATAATAAATTACTTTAATCTTGAATAATCTATCTCGTTATAATCTTGCACCTGATTATCTACTTTCACTGCATTGTAATGTTTGCACTTTATTCTGCAATGTTATTGTTCTATTTGTCTCAATGCACTGTGTATGATTTGATTGATATGAATAGTATATAAGACAAACTTTTCACTCTATCTCTATCTCATAGAATAATACCGATGGCAATATCAAAAAGCAAACATTCTCTACTGTAGACTGGTAGGGAGGAGCAAAACATAACTTGATTCCAACACCCTTCATCAACCATTCAAACGGCAGCGTCTCATGGTGATAGGTAGCTTAACATGTCTTCTTCAGGTGATCCATGTTTGGTAATGATATATTTTAATTCATCGATTAAAATGTAATAACTTGTAATAGACTGTTCGGACTATGGCTAGTGAAGTGGCTGTGAGTTGATCCCAACAGATGGTCTATTCCTTTCTAGATAAAGACCTATTGGAATAATCCTGCCAGGAATTTCCTTGGCTTGCGGTAAGTGTTTAACAGTCCTGGCATAACCCATATCAGTTTGTTTGGTCAATGGCAGGCCAGTAGACAATTCCACTGACAGTGCCTTCATACTTACCATACTGTGCTTTTCCAAGCAACACACACAAAATGCTGGAGGAACTCAGCAGGCCAGGCAGCATCAATGGAAAAGAGTACAGTCGACGTTTTGGGCCGAGACCTTCGGCAGGACTGGAGAAAAAAAGCTGAGGAGTAGATTTAAAAGGTGGGGGAAGAAGAGAGAGGAACGCAAGGTGATAGGTGAAACTCAAAGGGGGAGGGATGAAGTAAAGAGCTGGAAAGTTGATTGGTGGAAGAAATACAGAGCTGGAGAAGGGGGAGTCTGATAGAAGAGGACAGAAGGCCATGGAAGAAAGAAAAGGTGGGATGAACATCAGAGGGAGGCAATGGGTGGCGAGGAGATAAGGTGAGAGAGGTAAAAGGGGATGGGGAAAGGGGGGGATTGCAGGAAGTTTGAGAAATTGTTGTTCATGCCATCAGGTTGGAGACTATCCAGATAGAATATAAGGTGTTGTTCCTCCAACCTAAGTGTAGCCTCTTCACAACAGTGGAGGAGGCCATGCATGGACATATCAGAATGGGAATGGGAAGTGGAATTAAAATGGGTGGCCACTGGGAGATCCCGCTTTTTCTGGCAGACAGAAGGTAGGTGCTCAGAAAAGCAGTCTCCCAATCTCTTACTAGCTCTTCTTTCAGTTAGTCCTGCCGAAGAGTCTCGGCCCGAAACGTCGACTGTACCTCTTCCTAGAGATGCTGCCTGGCCTGCTGCGTTCACCAGCAACTTTGATGTGTGCTGCTCCCAATCTATGACATTGATTTCTTTTGCAGCTCTTTCAGAATCAAGACCCTGTTCTTCAATTTTATATAATGCTGACTGAATGATTCATGACCACTGTAATGAACGGGTTTCATGTCTTCAGACAATCCAGTGTCTGAGTTTGTTCGTCTGTGTGGGGTATATTCATTCATCAGGATAAAATTTGGATTTTTGCATAGCTCCAGTTATTTCACATTTCATTGTGACATGGTTATGACATTCTACTGTTTAAATGGTACATTTTGTTTCCTTGCTGGCTGCTATATCATCATCCCTACACCTTGTGAATTAAATGACTACTGTCCTGGGGCACCAATGCCACTCATCATGAAGTTCTTTAGATGGCTGATAATGGCACATATCAAAAACTCCATTCCTGCCATATTGGACATTGACCAATATGCTTACCACCAGAAACACTCTGCGACACCTGCCATACAGTCTGGCCCTAACGCACCTAGAAAACAAGGGTACTTATGTCAGAATGCCATTTTTAGATTTCAATTCAGCATCCAACGTCATGGTCCCACAAACGTTGATGAACTAATTCCTACTGCAGTCTAAACACACCACTGTACAACTGGGTGTTGGACTTACTAACGAGCAGACCTCAGAGAGTCAGAATGCACGGCCGTTCCTCCTTTCCATCATCCTCAACACGGGTGTCCCCTGCCCCCCAGGGCTGTGTGCTGATTCCATTGCTGTATACTCTGCTCACACGTGACTGCACAGACAAACACCTGAACAATCACGTTGTCAAGATCGCCGACGACATGACAGTGGTGGGGCTCATTACCAATAGCCTAGAGAGGAGGTGGAAGAGCTGGAGGCCTGGTGCCGGGAAAATAACCTCTTCTTCAATGTCAACACGACAAAAGAGATAGTTATCGACTTCAGGAGAACTCAAACCGCTCACACCCCTCTTTACATCGCCAGCTTCTTCGGTTGTCCATCGAAATCCGATGACAACATCCACTCCATTAACGGTGAGATCTTTGATGACTATACAGTCCTATCCTGGACCCAGGACATCACCAGCACAGCAGTGGAAACCGCTCGCAGTTTCAAACTCCTGTGAATGCACATCACCTACAACCTCTCATGGTCCCAGAATGCATTCCACACAATCTGGACAGCTCACCAATACCAAGAAGGCTGAAGAGGGTTGGTTTATGCACATCTATACTCACGTCCCTCTACAGAACAGCGGTAGAGAACATCCTAACATGCTGCATCACCTCATGGTACGGAAACTGCACTGCGATGGACAGGAAAGGTAGTCAAAACTGCCCAATGCATCACTGGCACCAGCCCACCTGCCATCAAGCGCATGTGTATATAAAGAAAGGTGCAGGAAAAGGGCTAGTAACATCATGAAGGATCCCACCCACCCTGCTCATAGACTACTTGTCCCACTCCCATCAGGGAGGAGGCTATGTAGCATCCACACTCAAAAACAGTTACTTTTCCCAAGCAGTAACACCTCCACCCACTAACTCCACCACTACTTTATTATTTCCTGTCGGTCACCCTATGTACAGCCTAGCATCACCTTATGGACATACAAGCAATCTATCATGTGTATTTACACTTATTGTGTTTTATTATTACTATAGTGTTCTTTACCTTTTGTGGTTTTATTGTGCTGCATCAGATCCAGAGTAACAATTATTTCATTCTCCATTCACATGTATGGTAAATGACACTAAACAATCTTGAGCGGAGAGCAGTCTAGACAAGATTTCCAATGCAGCTTTCTGTTTTGGACGCTTTATACTCTATGTCATAGTGCATTGAGGCAGAAGAATGTCCTACCTCCTACTTTCCATGGGTGCTGCCTGACCTGCGAAGTTTTTCCAGAATTTTCTTATTTCTCTATTTTTGATTTTGCATGTTTAAGAACTTGGATTGGATATGCTCATCCACATGTCCTTAATTGAGCCTTTCACTCATCACACACTCCAAAATGCACTGCTGTTTCAGATCCACGATGGACTCGGAAGAATGAGGAAATGGTGATGTCTGACTTTCCTGATCTCTAGGTGTGGGTCCCATGTTTACTGTGCCTCATGATTTCTAACGACATGGATTAAAGTGTGTTTACAACTTCTCTACCACAAGATTAAATAAGGCATTGGTTATCCTGCAAAAAGTGTCTGATCTTACTTCTACCAACAAAATCACCTTTTTGCTATTGTTCATAGTGTCATTACAACAATCTTCACCCTCACCCTTTAGTATTAGTCACCTGGAAAAATATCTCCATTTTATTAACATTTGAAAGCAAGGACACTTATCTTACAGTTTGCTGTAGCTCTGTGGTTTCCACTGTACCCAGGCTCAGTCAGGCTTGTAACTCTGCACTGTCTACCACTCCAACAGTTATAATGCTGGTCTTTTGCTTGCAATCAATTTTGTGTACGTGATCTTTTTCCCTAGTGCTCAGGCCTCATTTATATTTTTCTTGCCATAGAGACAGGCAGTTCAGCCCATCAAATCTATGCAAGCCCTTAGAAGAATCCTGTTAATCCTATTCCTCACTTTGTTCGCTGTAACCTATATTCTCCCAGATACTCAGCAACTCCACAATGAATTTCCCACTACCCACTCACATCAGGGATAACTTACAAAAGCCAGTTAGCCTACTAACCATCATGCCTTCGGAATGAGAGAGAGAACCAGAGCATCCAAAAGAAGCTCATAAAGTCACCGGATGAATGACAGAATTGCAGAGAGATAGCAGCCGGGTTCGGGATTGAAGTGGGGTCTGTGGATGGTGAGATAGCAGGACCACTGCCGTATCACTGTGCCTCTGTGAACCCCCTTCTCAACTTGTGGTGACTTATAGTGAGTTTTGCAGACATTTCAATGACTCTGGATGATTTTGTCACTTTTATTAGCAGCGATTCTTTGCCATATTAACTGTGTAAGATATCAGTCGGAACTGGATTCCTAACATTTAACAGTTCTCTTAAGTAGGCACAAATGCAGACTAAAAATGTGCCTTCTTTCTTCAAGGGCTCCTCACTGAATGCCTCTCTGGAACTTTTGATGGACAGTTTTACAGCTCAGAGTGCAGTTGGTCACATGACACCGTGCAAGTGAGTAAAAGCCTTAAAGCAACAATTTCTGTTCAGAACCAATATCATATACCGTACCGAATCAGCTTCTGGATCACTGCCCACACTGTATAGTTCTGCCATGCACAGCAAGCCCATCTAATGTGCTAAGTGGCTCTAAAAATGTGCAATTATGATTCACACAAAAAATATTGTTGTAAAATCTTCGCTCATGACTCTGGGAAAAAAGAGAGCATTGTAGCCCAATTTCACATCCCGAGGTGCTTTCCTTCCAACAGGGCTGAGTAGATAGTGATCGAGAAAAGTAACCATGGCTGCGCCAGGGGAGATCAAGGCTTGGGCCAATTATTACCCAGCTGAGAGTCAGCTAATATAGTGCAAACATGGAATTAAACCTAACCTTGCTAGTTTGTGCATTTAATACCATGCTGTGCAGTTCATTGGGGAGCTGACAACTTCACATTTACTGGGATTTCCTATTAGGAAGAAATACAAAAGAAAATGTTTAGCTCAAAAGATCATTTCATGGAAATGGAATTAAACAATCCTTCACCTTTCCAGAGAGTGCTTGACTGAATCTCACTGCTGTGCAAATGGTCATATTTTTAACTGTTTATCTGAGCTCTGAAAACAAGGTGACTGCAAAGTACCCATCATATTGACTTCGTGAACTTAAGAGCTTTGGCTAAGTAGTCGGAGGCTGATAGAATCGAAATGTAATTGGAGTAGATGGCTAAATTCAAAAGAAGGGGTTTCACCAGCAATCACAGAGCTGTTCTTCCTCCTTTTTTTGAAAATTAAAATAGAAAGCAGATGCCTTCTGATTATTATGAGTACACAGGGAATGGCAAATTGCCAAGGTGTATGCTATCAATTACAAACAGCTGCTCACCAGGCTCAGATTCTGAATAAGGACAGAAGGTGCACTTAAGTATCACTATTTCTTGCTGAGACGGCACTACATGTTGTAGATCACGTCAAGTAGGATATTTAGCTGTACTATAACTGTGGAGGGAATGCAAGGAAGGAGAAAGATTGAAAAAGTATCATATTCTGGATGATTTCATTCACCAAAGTGAGGAAAATTGGAGACTTCATTAGCCTGGTTTTTCGCTGCAGAATAATAAAAATATACCTCAATTTTCTATATAGGTCCGTTGAACTGAGAAATACCATCGGCTCTGATTACACAACGTGCTAATTTCAAGACCTGTTACCCTGGAGGAGTAGCTTGTTCCTGTTTTAATGAGAGTTAAATGTGTCAAACTATATCATCAAACAGCCTCCTTTATTCTTTGCTGTTCACAAAGATAATGAAATTTCAATATAATCTGCTTTTATCACTTTTGAGGCTTTGTCTTTGTGAAGAGAAAAATTGTAAGTTAATTTTTTTTGTGTCACAAGGGGAATTTTTTCACGTCCCCATGTACTTGGGACAAGGGGCATCAGTAGGGACGGGTTGTTTTTCCCAGCAGCAGATTTGCTTGAAAAGACACACTGAGTTGTTTGATCAACCTTGTGTTTGCTTTCCCAAACAGCTCAGCAGACTGGGGTGAGGTAAGGTCCACCTCTTGATCTTATCTCAGCTTACTGCCAGCATCACTTTTGAAGGAGTCTGCATTTTCGGCACCGTAAGGAAGATGAAAATGGGCAGGTAGAAGCACCAAGACTGTCCTCACATTCTCTAGATGTCCTGCTGGGCGCTGGGCGCTGCTAAGGTTTGAGAAGAGACAAGAGGAAGAAGCCTGCAGTTGATACCAACAATACATGGTTAGACATGGTTCGCGACATCATTTGCATCAATTTTGACTCCCATAAGCAGTAAAATTACTTCATCACATCAGGAGAATTGTGAGGCATATTCCCCCAAATCCCATCAACCCTAAGTCCTCCCTGTCTCCATTCCAGCTCACCATTCCCCATGTGTATTTTAGAGGGTCACCAATACTATTCAAACACCACACCCATGCCAGACATTCCAGTCAGGAAGAAGATACAAAAGCCTGAAAGCACATAAAACCAGGCTCAAGGAGAGCTTCTATCCCACTGTCAAAGTCTCCTTTGATTATAATGGACTCCTGGCCTCATAACCTACCTGGTTTTAGCCTTGCACCTTATTGCCTCCCTGCACAGCACTTTATTTTGCATTCTGTTCTGGCTTTCCCCTGTACTGTCTCAATGCACTGATGCGATGAAACGATATGCATGGGTAGAATACAATACATAGATTCTCACTGTACCTCTGAATATGTGACATTAGTAAACCTACACTCAGTGGCCACTTTATTAAGTACCTCCTGATCTGATGAAGTGGCCACTAAGTATATGTTCATGCTCTTCTGCTGCTAAAGCCCATCCAGTTCAGGGTTCAACATGTTATGTGTTCAGAGATGCTTTTCTGTACACCACGGTTTTAACACGTCATTATTTGAGCTACTGTCAGCTTGAATCAGTCTGGCCATTCTCATTAACAAGGGATTTTCACCCACAGAACCAGCACTCACTGATTTTTTTTGGTTTCCACACCATTCTCTGCAAACTCTAGAGACTATTGTGCATAAAAATCCCAGGAGATCAGCAGTTTCTGAGATACTCAAACCATCCAGTCTAGCATCAACGATCATTCATTCCACAGTAAAAGTCACTTGGATCACATTTCTTCCCCATTTCGATGTCTGGTGTGAACAACTGAACCTCTTAATCATGTCTGCATGCTTTTATGCATGGAGTTGCTGTCACATGATTTACTGATTAGATATTTGCATTAACGAACAGGTACACTGGTACACCTAATAAAGTAGCCACTGAATCTATTTACCAACTATGACATCATCTACCTACCCAGTGTCCACCCAGCACTGACTATTAAACATCTGTGTTACACTATGTTTCTCCTTTGTTATCAGCAGAGCCAGCCCTGTAGATAAAACGGAATGACTTATTCAAAAGCTATCAGAAGCTTGGGAATATCACAGCTACCCAGTAACAAAATTCTATCTCATTTTGCTGCTATGTTGACTTGCCTTGATTGCATATCACAGGAAATGAAAAGTAATTATAAGCATTATGTGAAGCTTTCTTGCTTTGAAAGTTCTAGTTTATGAATTTAACTTCTAACAGGAATATCACTATTTCATGAACAGCAAGATAACATTGACTCCTACTCAGAGGAAAGCACTCACACCCATCTCATAGACTCTAAAACCACAAGGGTCTAGCTAGGAACGGTTCAGAGTAGGAATCTAAGCTCCAAGGCGAAGGGATGTGGGAATTCTGGGAAGAGGAAGGAGATGCAGGCAAGGCCACACGAAGCATTCTGCTCAGTTTTGGTCACACTTCTAAAGGAAAGATATTATTACATTGAAAAGATTGTAGAAAAGACTTAAGGATTTTGACAGGACTCAAGGAATCAAGTTATGGAGTGGAGTTAGATAGTCCACTTCTTTTCCTTTCAGTGTAGGAGACAGAGAAGTGATTTTACAGAGGTGTATACAACTAGGAGGGGTATAAATGGGTGAATACACTCAGTCTTTTCCCCATTGTTGGGGAATCAAGAACTAGAGAGCATAGGTTTAAGGTAAAAAAAAAGGGAGAAATTTGATGCAAACTTAAAGGGCAACATTTTTATTTACCCAGAGAGTGGTGTATACAGTATATGGAGTGATTTATTGGAGGACTGCTTGAAGCAGGTACAAAGCAACTTCAAACACACAGCTGGGCAGGTACATGGACAGGGAAGGCTCAGAGAGATATAGGCCAAATACAGGCGATTGGGACAGGCGTGGTCAGCCTGGACCAGCAGGACCTGCTTCGTTGCTGTATGACTGGATGACGATGAAGAAAGAATTGGATAGGTTGACACAAGAAATGCTGGAAACCTAGAGCAACATACACAAAATGCTGGAAGAATGCAACTGCTCAGGCATCATTTACAGAAGGGAATGAAAAGATGACATTTCAAGCTGAGATCCCTCTTGCGGACTCGGTAGGAGGTAGAAACGTGTACCGTGAGGCAGGGGAACTATGAGGTTGAAGGTTGTAGAGGGGAGATTTCAAGAGGTGATGAGGTCAATGATGGTGCAGGATACAACAGCCTGATGCTTCTTGATGGGGTCCTGGTTCAAGAGTAAGTAAGAGGCATCCCAGAGATGCTGTCTGGCCTCAGCAAGGTAATGGTTAATCTGCCAGAGTACTTTGTCTGCAGATTTGAAGGGTGATTGGCATCAGTGGAGAGAGAGTGCTTGACATTGCATTAGGTTGGGGGGGGGGGGGATGTTGAGATTGCAATAGGTGAGGAGAATGGTGGTCTAGGCAGTTAATGTCCCTTTGGCAGTTAGAGATTAAATGATCCAGAGAGGATAGAAGGCCAGAGTGGAATGCCCAAGAAAAGGAGGGCTTAAAGTGGGAGAAGGGGTCAACAGGGGATGGGGGGGGGGGGTAGAATGGAAGCCATACCAAAGATGTAGGTCCAGAAATAGAGCTGACAGAAGAAGATCTGGGCATCATGGTGGGCCCAGAACTCACTGAAGTGAGAGGGCAAAGGGAAGAAGTTAAAGGCCCTGCTGGGGGACAGAATGTTCTGCCTCAGAGAGGGAAAATCAAAGGGTATGGTGAAGAAGCATAGCAGGAGTTTGAGTTGAGATCAGGGAAGGGTAGAGGGTTGGAGATATCAGAGGAGAGAGGAGGGTTCGAGGGGTCATGGAAAGTAGGTTGGGAGGAAGAGGAGGGGTCTCAGAGGAGTGAATATGGGGTCAAGGGGAAGGACGAGGCATGAGAGATCAAGGATGTGTAGGGAGTGATGGTGGAAACCGAGGAGCAGTAGGACCCAGTGGTACCATGAGAAGTCTTGACCTGGAAACAGTCAAAGCTGAGGTTGGAACTGGAGGTGGAAAGGTTCATGAACTGGAGGCAGTGCTAATAGAGGGTCTCAACTAAAATGACAACTATTCTTTCCCCCCCATAGATGCTGACTGACATGCTGATTTCCTCCATTGTTTTGTGTATGTTGCACTGGACGGAATGGGTTTGTTTTCCACGGAACAAAGAAACGTAAGAAAGGACTAGATTGAGAAATACAAAATTACAAGAAGCAAGAATAGAGTAGATAGTAAATAGAATAATGGGTAAAACTAATGTACACGCATTTAAGCAAGGAGTAGTAGGTTTAGAGTGGATATCAGGAAGATCTTTCTCATCTAGAATATGCTCTGCCCAAGAAGCAGCTGGAGGCAGCTACTCTCACAATATTTAAGAAATATCTTGAATTATCAATTGAATTGCCCAGGCATCGAATGACAGAGCAAGTGCTGGTAAATGGGAGTGGTAATATTCGATGAACTGAGGGGCCTGCTTCTCTGCTTTATGACTGATAGCTTTTAAAAGATTTGCTTTATTATTTGTCAAACCACACAGAGAAGAGTGTCATTTGTGTCAATGACGAACACAGTCCGAGGATGTGCTTGCGCAGCCTACAAACATCACCCAGCTTCTGGATCCAAGATCACCATTTATGAATCCATACATCTTTGGAATGTGGGAGGAAACTGAAGCACCTAGAGGAGATTCATGCAGTCACAGAGAGAATGTACAACTCCTTACAGGCAGAGGCAGGAATTGAACCCAGATCAGTGACTGCAGGCATTGTAAAGCATTGTGTAAACCACTACGTGGACCAGCTAACTATCATAGGTCCTACGCGGTTCCAAAGATGTTGCATCTGCCAACAAGCAACTAAGTTTGCACTGAACTTCTTCGAATTTGTTCAATAGAAAAATCAACACAACTCCAGACAATATTTATTCTCAAATTGCTATTTTCTTACTCCCCGGCACAATGTCTGCGCTTCCATCAGGGTCTCTCTGCTTGGTTGTATGGAGTGTAGGAACCTTATGTGTCTAGAGTTCAATTCACAAACTGCTGCTCAATTTTTTTCAGTGAAGAATTCATGTATTTAAATTGGCAACCTGCCTGTCTAAAGATCTTTCTCAATCACTGCTAGGCTCAGCAGAGGATATATGTGAAAGATAGACAGTGTGCTTCTAGTTTCCAAAAATTGGTGATAATATTTCTCTACTTGTTGCAAACTCCACCCTCTGTTAGAGTAAAAAAAAATCTCACCCCTCTCAGCATCAAAGGTTTATGAATTTTTTGATTTTCTTTTGCAATAAGTGCAATGCCTGATCTGGAAGTTCCTTTGACACTCTTGTATATATGGCCAATCAAGAAAAGGTAAATCATTCTGTGTACAAGTCTAGTTACATATCTTGACAGAAGAAGGACACTTGACTGTTCTTTCATTATTGGCCATATCCATAACATATTTTCTCTAACTTGTCAAAACAGCAGTGCCTAGTTGGCTGTGGGAAATGGCTAATACTAAATTATTTTGACCTGTTAGAATGAAATTCTTGCACACATTTCCAAGTAAGTTGTTGCACAACTACATTGAACTCCATCACTTTGGGGTTCACCAGACTGACACAGGAGATACTTAAAACCATGCATCACTGCTGCCTATACAACAAATCAATGACTGTGTGAACACACAAACTCAAAGATAAAACCAAGCTCCCCATGAAGCATTGAGAGGGACAAGCCAGACAGTGAAATTTCTCTGTTTAGCTGGCTCTTCTGAGTGTATAATGTAACATCCAAGTGAATGGCAAATACCCAGACAGCAAACATGCCAGAGCCAGTTCAATGCCAGAGCTTCTTCTCAACCTGTTTGAAGAAGGTTGGCGAGTAAGGCACTAATTCCTTGTGACGCAGGCTATCCATGATTGCTCTGATTAATTGCAATGTTACAGCATTTTAATGCACCAACTGAAAGGAGCATTGACAATGCCTATGCCTTCATCTGGATGATTATTATCAAGAACCCCAGTGGGAAGAACAGCCTGCATAATGTTGCCCTAAAAAGGGAAATCAATTTGAAGGAATTAACAGCTGTTGATGGTTCTGCTTATCTGTGTCTTGATGTGCTTCTCTTTAATAGATCTGTTTTCAGAATGGATTTCAATTACAGTACATGCACAGGAGAGATGCTGAAAAATCCTTTGATCTCGGTTGCTTTGTGCTCTTTTTCAGCCTGTTCCAATCCCTCTGGTGCAGCAGCAGCCTGGCACTTTCTGCTTCTGGCTCCCATAAACTCTAAGAGGGAGGTACTGGAATGCAAATTAAGTGTCGCCATCTGCGGGGAAGGCAGCATGGCTTCTCTGACGCTTCCAAGAAGTTTTTACTGGAAGCCATCACCTCATCCTCCCTCTTCAATTGTAATAACAATGAAGCCAACATCAATAAGAAGCTCCATTCGGCCAACCCTGTTAGTTGTACTTCCAACAAGCAGGTGGTCTTTTCCAACAAGGCTCTTTTGCAACTGTATGTGAATTCATGAGTGGCCTGTGGAGATGGGCAGAGGTGCAGTTAAAGCAACCACTCACCTTAAGTGTAATTGTAAGTGTCTGATACACTCCATTAGGTTTCAAACACAGAGCAATTATAAATGTGTTTATGAACTCCAGCATATTGGTAACAGCTAGATATTTGCTTCAAAGAATCTCATTTGTTCAGAGTCAGAAATCTATGTTCTTTAACAGTAGGAAATGGCTGCAAACTTATCCTTCAGCTGAGGAGTTCCTTATTCTTCTTACTCCTGATCCACAGTATATCACTCACTGTATCTTTCTCAACGTTAGCATTAGTTTTCAGGTATGGATGGATGGATGACTGTTTGGCATTTGCAGGCTGCCTGATAAGCTGTGTGTAAACTGTAAGCAGCAGCCTGCACTATCTAACTCAGGCATGATTCCCTTGCAAAGAAGATGGGCGACAGATGTGTTCCTATCATTGAAGCTTTAGAAACAGGTCCACTAGTTAGCCATTGAAGCAAGCCAAAAAAAAAGTGAAGAAAACATTGCAGGGATCATTGAATCCAGAGAAAGTCACTGAACACTTGCCCTAAAACATTCAAAATAAAAGTTGAAGATGAACACAGTGAAAATTATTTTAAACAAATGGTTGGAATGCTTATTTCAGTTTATGGAGAAGTTGAGCAATTAAGCAAGTTTCAAAAGTGCGTTATTTTTCTGGGCTCCCTGTGTGTGTTTCTGTGACACACAACAGTAGTCCTTGGGGAAATCCTCTCCTTAGCTTAGAAGCTTATCTCAGAGCCTCTTTCCCACTTCATCAATTACAAGTACTTACTCTTTCCCTGTAAATGTCACCGCTAGCTGTTGCTGCCTTCTTCACAGTTACTGATTCCCCCGCAAAGCTTGTCAATCTTAACCTGCCACTAGTTACTACATCAAAAATAAATGAACTTCCCGGTGTGCAAGTTGACCCAAATTTTAAAAGCTTTGCTCTCCTGTGACCTCAGCTTTTGCTATGCTGGCTTGATGCAGCAATGACAATTGAATACAGCTGGTAAATCTGTTCTCGCATCTCTGTGTGATATTTTGCAAACCAAGAATCAGCTTGAGATATACCCAAGTCTGGAATTAAAACTACATACATGTCACAAGATAGGGCCATTTGGCCCATTAAATCTATGCCAGCTCCTAATAAAGTAATCTTCTCAATTATTTTCTGTTGCTCTTTCCCTGCAGCTTTACAAATTATAGGCATCCGTTAGTCTCATGAGACCATGGATTTGCACCTTGGAAAGTTTCCAGGGCACAGGCCTGGGCAAGGTTGTATGGAAGACTAACAGTTGCCCATGCTGCAAGTCTTCCCTCTCCACGCCACCGATGTTGTCCAAGAGTAGGGCATTAGGACCCATACAGTTTGGCACCGGTGTCGTTGCAGAGCAATGTGTGGTTAAGTGCCTTGCTCAAGGACACACACACTGCCTCAGCCAAGGCTTGAACTAGCAACCTTCAAATCACTAGACAAACACCTTATCCACTTGGCCATGCGCCAACAAATTTGCAGCTTTACAAATTATTGTCTTTTAAATGCTTATCCAACTTCCTTTTGAAAGCGATAATTGAATCTACTTCCACCACCCGCCAGCTGGTGACTTTTCTTCCAGTCCTGGTGGAGCAACCAAGTGTGGGTCTCACTTCATTCTAAAAGTGAAACTGGGAACTCAACAGATAATGAATAAGTTTTCTTAAAGTTCCCCGAGTCCATCACATTTATCATAATATGAATTAAATGAGGGTGTTGTGACTGCCTAAAACTGAGTCACATAGTTGCTGTAACTGGGAAATATGGAAGTCTTTATGCATACAGCAAACCACTAGGAGAGAGAGTTCAGGAAAATCCAGAAGTTTCTCACTGACCTGATAAGAGGTTTTATATTTCTTCAGTACAAAGATAACAATAAATGATTAACTACAGTTCCAATTGCTAACACCACCCAGTTAACTTTAACTTTTTTAATATCGTCAGGTAAATTTACAGTGGTAGTACATCCCCACTAGCAGAAACGTTTTGAATATTCAATATTGCCTTCTGTTTCAAAGCCTGAGCACAAAGTCCAAACATCCAAAGGATACCCATTTTGTTACTGTTCTGAGGGATGACTCCATGAATATTCAACTAATCAGAACGATAACAGACCTGTCCCGAACTATGCGTTAAGTGGCAGGGATACGCCCTCATGATGGAGGAGCAACACTTATATTCCATCCTGGTATCTTCTACCTGATGGCATGAATATTGATTTCTCCTTCTGGTGAACATATCTCACCATTTCTCTATTCCTCACTCTTACTTCTTCAAACTGCCAATTACTTCCCCTTGGGTCCCTTCCTCCTTCCATTTCTCTTATGGTCCACCCTCCTCTCCTATCAGATTCTTTCTTCTCCAGCCTTTGACCTTTCCCACCCACGTGTCTTCACCTATCACCTTCTGGCTAGCCTCCTTCTCCTCCCCCGCCCCCCCACATTTTTATCCTGGCATCTTCTCTCTTCCTTCTCAGTCCTGAAGAAGGGTCTTGCCCTGAAATGTCAGCTGATTGTTCTTTTCCATGGATGCTGCCTGACCTGCTGAGTTCCTCCAGCATTTTGTGTGCTGCTTGGGATACACCTTTAGCTATGTGTCATAGCAGGAGTGTACATCTGCTGTTTTCCCCTGTGTAGTTTCAATGGGACAGAATCTGAGTCCTGATTGCTTTCACTAGCCACAAAAGTATCAGTTGAAAATTAAATTGTGCACAGATTTTATTTCCTGAACTCTCATTTTAGTTAATCCATTATTATGCTATTCATAATGTCATAACTCCAGCATGGGAAAATATCTGAAATTTTTACTAACAGCTAATATTTTTCTAATATTTATATTAAGTGTAAGGGAGCTTAACTTAGACAGCAGTCAAAATAGATATTTAGCCAACATCATTCAACCTAATGTAGCAGCAGACCAAATTTGTGCTGTGTGGCCATTATAACAACTTGGAACCACCCAGAACTAATCACACTGTTGAATAGGTTATTGACTTAACCACTTCCATGAACAGAGAATATTTATTTAAACCAGCTTGCACTACCTAAATCAGATGAAGACCTCTGAAAGGAGAGAGGAACAGCGGGTGCAGCAGAAAATGGAGGTTATTGTCAAAGTGATCATGACTTGTCAATAACTTACGGCACTTACGTGTGACGCAGTTTACTACATGGTTTTTCCATCCTCTCCTGGAGCCCTTGGAGTGAGAGACGGAAAAGAGCTGAATAATGCCTTGCTGCAGGGGGATAGAAGCCCTCAAGGCATTTATTCTGGGAGAGAAAAACAGGGTCTGGAGTGGAGCCTGGGGAGAGGAATTCAACACTGCGCATGTGGTTCAAGTCAGTGAGTGCACCTTCAAATGTCTAAATCCTAACAGCTCCAGTGGCCTCACAAAGTTCCGAGTGCTCTACAGTTCCTCAAGCACTTGCCAACTATATTTGATCACAACTCATCCCATCATTCATATGCATTCATTCCCAGGCGTCGAGCTATAACCCTTGCAGTTTGTCAGAGTTTGCACAGAATGGTGGACACAAAGCACAATGGGGGGCTGGTGCTCGACCCAAAACGTTGACTGTACTCTTTTCCATAGATGCTGCCTGGCCTGCTGAGTTCCTCCAGCATTCTGTGTGTGTGTTGCTCGAACCTTCTCACCAATATGTCTTTGGACTGTAGGGGGAATCCGGAGCACACGGAGGAAACCCACACATTCCACAGGGAGGGCAGAGGTCACCGGGATTGAACTCTGACTCCAATACCCCAAGCTGTATTAGTGTTGTGCTAAACGCTACGCTATTGTGGGATCTGTAGAGGGAAATGGACAGATATGACAAAACCCTGGAAAATGTGGGATTCTTCTTCTCATATTTTGGAGACCCTCTGAACAAAGACAGGCAGTGTTGATAAGGAAGAGAATGACTGAAGATCAAAATTCGAGATCGGGCACAAAACTCCTGATCCACTGTATAGCAGTCATCCATGCTCAAGACCTGGACTAACTATAGCAGGCACCTCAAGCACCGGAATGAGATCAACAAATCTATCACTGCAAAATTCACCAAAGCCACCGAAGGATAATAAGTGAACCAATGGCTGTGTTCTCTCACAAGGCAATATCTATAGAAACACAGAATTCTACAGCACTTTACAAACCCTTCGGCCCACAACATTGTACCGACCATGTAACCTACTCCGGAAACGGCCTAGCGCATAGGCCTCTATTTTTCTAAGCTCCACGTACCTATCTAAGAGTCTCTTAAAAGACCCTATCGTATCCTCCTCCAGTGCATTCCACGCACCCACCACTCTCTGCGTAAAAAACTTACATCTGACCTTTGCACCTACTTCCAAGCACCTTAAAAATATGCCCCCTCATGTTAGCTATTTCAGCCCTAGGAAAAAAAAAAGCCCCTCATCATCTTACACACCTCTATCAGGTCACCTCTCATCCTCCATCGCTCCAAGGAAAAAAGGACAAGTTCATTCAACCTATTCTCAAAAGGCATGCTCCCCAATCCAGGCAACATCCTTGTAAATCTCCTCTGCACTCTCTCCATAGTATTCACATCCTTCCTGTAGTGAGGTGATCAGAACTGAACACAGTGCTCCAAGTGGGGTCTAACCAAGGTTTTTTTTATAGCTGTAACATTACCTCACGGCTCTTGAACTCAATCCCATGGTGGATGAAGGCCAACACATGATACGCCTTCTTAACGACACTGTCAACCTGCGCAGCAGCTGTGTGCCCTATGGACACGGACCCCATGATCTTGCTGATCCTCGACACTGCTAAGAGTTTTACTATTAATATTATATTCAGTCTTCAAATTTGACGTACCAAAATTAACCACTTCACACTTATCTGGGTCGAACTCCATCTGCCACTTCTCAGCCCAGTTCTGCATTGTATCGATGTCATGCTGTAACCTCTAGCAGCCCTCCAGACTATCTACAACACCCCCAACTTTTGTGTCACCAGGAAACTTACTAACCTACCCTTCTACTTCCTCATCCAGGTCATTTATAAAAATCGTAAAGAGGAGGGGTCCCAGAACACCACTGATCACCATCTTCCATGCAGAATATGAACCTTCCATATCCACCCTTTTTCCTTCTGTGGGCAAGCCAATTCTGGATCCACAGAGCAAGGTCTCCTTGGATCCCATACCTCATTACTTTCTGACTGAGCCTCGCATGGGGAACCTTATCAAATGCCTTACTGAAAATCCATATTCAATACATCCAGTGCTCTACCTTCATCAATGAACTAAAACAAACACCCTACTCCAAACTCTATCACAAAAACCGATTAGGCAAAGCCTCAGAATTCAGGTCATGAAATCCAAGCACTTGACTCGCAAAAGCCTTGTGTACACAGCATCACAAACAACATACTAGCCATGCCATCAGGCGCCTTCTACCACATCTATGAAATGTCGGTAGTTCCTGTTACTGATCTAAGAACCAAAAAACTGGAGAGGAAAATTCCCCGAGAAACCACCGTCGTTATCTTTGTAGTCATGGGGGAGAGTAGGAGAAGTAATAACGGTAGAAGGAGGAGTAATATCTACTCCAAAACAGTATCCATTCCACTCATAAGAGGTGTAAATCTTGCTCCAAGTTTTATACAACAGGATTCATATGCGGTAGATGTAGAAGATTACATGCTAATGACGTACTTGATCACCGCACACTATGACTTCCTCTGCTGATACCACAGAGAATGTATACAACTCGTTTCTCGTTCACTGCTAAACACAAGATCTGGAGCAGCACCTGCTTTTCTTGTTTAAAGAAGCAATTAGGTATTAGCTCAATTAATCAGCCCCAGCTGGCGCACCAAGCTGTTTGTGATCCACATCTGAATTGTCTAGTTTGTGCTGCCTTGAATGAAGCATACCTTACTTATTGGATTACCATAAATCAACCTACTCATTGTGGTGGCCAGCAACCAGTTTCTTGACAGTTCTAAAAAAGGGAGAAAACATTGTTACCATGGATTACATTTTTTTTTGCTAAGTGAATTTCCTTCAAATGAATCATCTTTGGGGAATTTCAATTTCTAATTTAATTGAAATCCTTTCAACCTGAATGGGATTATCAATTCTTTGGAAAGCCAAATGTAACTACATTGCAGCACAGCAAGCAAAGTATAATTGTTAAAAAATCATACTAAAATAACCAAGGATTGTTGAAGAATGGAATCTGGTGTTTGGTATTTGGAAATCAGTGATATGGATTTACTTTAGAAAACGGCTTTTGAAGTCAAGCCAGGAGCAAACAGATATGAGTCAAGTTCCAGTGGCTCTTCACTACTAGTCAAGAACTTGTATGATCTTTAGGTCAAGGAGGGTCAGAGGGTGGAGGGGATATTAAGAGCAAAGTGAAAGAAAGCAGGAGGAAAGGAGTCAGGACAGCGGAGGGAAGAAGGAAAAGACAAGGAAAAGCTGAAGGAGTAAAAGGGATTTGGCAACTGAGATTTCAGGCAACACACTTAAAAGTTGCTGGTGAACGCAGCAGGCCAGGCAACATCTCTAGGAAGAGGTACAGTTGACGTTTCAGGCCGAGACCCTTCGTCAGGACTAACTGAAAAAAGAGATAGTAAGAGATTTGAAAGTGGAAGGGGGAGGGGGAGATCGGAAATGATAGGAGAAGACAGGAGGAGGAGGGATGGAGCCAAGAGCTGGACAATTGATTGGCAAAAGGGATATGAGAGGATCATGGGACAGGAGGCCCAGGGAGAAGGAAAAAGGGGAGGGGGGAAAAACCCAGAGGAGGGGCAAGGGGTATAGTGAGAGGGTTACAGAGGGAGAAAAAGAGAGAGAAAAAAATATTATAATAATAAATAAATAACGGATGGGGTACGAAGGGGAGGTGGGGCATTAACAGAAGTTAGAGAAGTCAATGTTCATGCCATTAGGTTGGAAGCTACCCAGACGGAATATGAAGTGTTGTTCCTCCAACCTGAGTGTGGCTTTATCTTGACAGTAGAGGAGGCCATGGATAGACATATCAGAATGGGAATGGGACGTGGAATTAAAATGTGTGGTCACTGGGAGATCCTGCAATTGAGATTTCAGTCTAGGTTTCCCTTTCATTTAGATGTAGACATCTTTCCGCAGGAATCACATGCAACCAAGGACTGGGATTATTCCTATATTTGTTGATGCTTATATATCAGCAAAAACAGTTATATATTATATTATCTTTACTACTTATGTACTATATAGCTTTCTATTACACTGATGTTATATTTCTAGTTATATAATCATATGTATAATAATTACATAACATAATCAAAAACTATAACTCTCCTTTACTCTTTGTTCTGTTAAATAAAGAAACATGTTTCTTTCATAACAACAAATGGACTTATTTATACAAAATGCCATAACACAATGCTCATAATATTTGTACTGGTTTATAATTGTTTACATACTATTGCACCCTTTGTCTTATCCTAGTTTATATATGCTCAAAACACTGTCTATTTGTTACTTAGTTGTATATTTTTGATCTTTTGCGTTGCTCCTTTTCACATCTTCTGTCAAAGTTTTTCTATACACAATCAATGTTTCTGAAGTATATTCATAAACAAGAATAAATCAAATACAATTTTAAAGTCTCAAAATATTAAGGAGAAGGCAAATGCAGGGCAAAACAATGAAAATAGGTATGTATTAATGTCCTTCTTTCTCATGTTGGTAATTGTATTTCCTGGCATTGGAAGTTTATGGGTAACAGATGAAATCTGCTGGAGGTAGAAGCAAGTCCACACAAAAGAGATCTTGGAGTCCCCACTTTTCTGTACAGTGCAGGTTAGTATAATTAAAACAAATTCCTGATGAAGGGTCTCGGCCCGAAACATCGACTGTACCTCTTCCTAGAGATGCTGCCTGGCCTGCTGTGTTCACCAGCAACTTTTATGCGTGTTGCTTGAAATTCCAGCATCTGCAGATTTCCCCATGTTTGCGTTTTTAAAAAAACAAATAAAACCTTCATGCATCTTACCACAAATAAAGGCAGATGCAAGCTGATTCCCTAACACAGTATCAATCAGGTAAATAGTGGCTTTCATTTCCCCTATCTGGAGGTGTGGACCAATCGCCTGTTGAATGGTTGAGTCCAAGTTAAAAGGAATCATCAGATTTCCAACTTTAATCTAACTTTCTGTAGACAACTCATCAAAATATGCAGTAGTGCCTAATACTTAAAGAGGTGTGGTATGGACTGTAATAGCCCGGAACAGAGGCATTCTCTGATACTTTGGTGACCCAGTGTTGTGGAGTTGGTTCCCTTACTCTCTAATGGGCGATAGATTCCCAATCTTTGGGTGCTTGAACCAATGGTATCCAAGGGTTGCTGGAGCAAACCAATACCCACAAGCATTGTTCCCAGAGCCCAAGGAAATACTTCTATGTAAATACTTCCATAATACAGCATCGCTTCTTTCCTACTCACTCAGCACCACTGCAGGGCACGTTGGAACATACAAATTAGGAGCAGCGGTGGGACATTGTGCCCCTCAAGCTTGCTCCACCATTTAATAAGATTAGAACTAATCTAAGTGAAGCCTCAATTCCACATTCTGTCTGGGCCTGGCAAACTTTCACCCCCTTGGCAACACACACAAGATGCTGGAGGAACTCAGCAGGTCAGACAGCATCTATGGAAATGAATAGATAGTCGACATTTTGGGACAATTTTGTACACTATACTGCAGAAATTGATTATAGCAAGGTCAGATAAGCAAAGGTGATGTTTTAATAAAGTCTCCTGACATCAATTTATACAGAGCATACTCATGACCCCACCAAACTCCCGCAAGTTAACGAACACTCTCCCTGATATCTTCCCACAAAACCACCCTCGTCTGCCATCTGTTTTCATTGGAAAATCTGAATTCATAAATCCAAGTCTCCAAAAATTAGAATGGGAAAACGAACAGTGACGATAATGTATGGGGCAGCCCCTGCACCTTGAAGGGTCCTTGTGAGCCATAACAATGGAGTGTGCATAATGGCAGGTCTGTTCCCTGCAAGATTTTAATTTCTCTCTGGCCGTATTTCCAGTATTTGAATCAGCAGCATTTGAAAATTATCTTCCGGAATTTCCGAATTACTATTGTTATAAATTTAAAGAAACCTCAAAACCAGAGATTAAGAAATCAACATTTACCTGATAAACAGGATCATTGGAAGTGCAATAATAGAGTAACAAAAAAATAATCACACCACTGAAATGTTAGGACAATGAAATCAGACAAGAAGTAGCAGGTCAAGGCACACAAGGATAAGGGAGAGCAAGTGAAAGAGAAAGAGACTGCTCAGCCGGCTGCGAGTTGTCACATCACACAATGCTGATATAACTTACTTGGGGGGATTACTAAGGAGCTTAAGTGATTTTTGTCTTTATTTTGATTCCACCATGATCCAGTACAAAGCATGAAATTACTCATGCGGAACACGTCCATTACTGTACAATACACTACAGTACCGAAGAAATGATGCTGACAAGTCAGTCAGGAATCCTTTCCCAAAGTTTCTTCAATGCCCATTGCTGTATGGGCATTTTGGTGATCAGGAGATTATGTTGCTTATTCTTTCTTGTGGTTCAATGGCACTTGCTATTTGACATGAATAACAATTTGATCAACAGATGGAGGCTGACAATTTCAACTTCATGTTCAGGAACTTGTGCAAGTGTGGATTATATCTAGTTGGATTCAAAGCCATCAAGATACAAAACAAAAAACAATAACTCTGTAAGTGATGCACAGTAGGCTTGTTACATTTCTGCAATGTGCCAAATGTTGACTTAGGTACAAGGTAGGGTTAGAGTGAATTATAATTAGTTAAGTAATGACAGGCTTAAGAGGAAAGTAGGTATATTTAATTATTGTAATCCATTGAATTACAATAGACCAGGCATATGAATAATTGATATTTCTGGGAATAAAATATAAATCCCATTTATAATTTAATACCTAATAAAAGCAGAATAAATAGTATATACCTTTCAAAAATGTAAAATAAAGATCATGCAATTAAGATCATCTTTATAGATTGTTATAGCTAAAACCTTTACCGGTAAGTTTAATTGCTCTGTATCATCTGTTCTTTAAAAAGATTGACTGTTGTCAACTATACGTGAATTTAGAATATAATTGCATGCAGGCATCAGATCGAACCTCCAGGCAGACAGCCAACAAACTTCAGTAGAGTTACTCAGGTGTTATCAGGAATGATTGTGATGCAATCAAAATGTAAAACACTAAGAATCTCACAAGATCTAGGAAAGTTAAGCAAGTATGTGAATAAATATCTTCAGACGATGAAGAGTTCTGATAAGATAAACAAACTGAATTGTTGCCACAGGAACATAAGAAATAGCTATCAGAGAATGCTCTGCTATTCCTGATTTCTCAGCTTAATTCCACTTTCCCACACATTTAAGTTTCATTTAAATCCCTTAGCATCCAAAAACCCTTCAGTCTCTGTGGTATGAATATTTTCAACATCTCAGAAGTTAAAAAGTTGAAGCTATTCTCCTTGGAGCAGAGGAGATTGTCAATGTATCCTAAAGGATTTAAAAAGTCCTAAGGAGTTGGGAGAAACTGTTCATATTTGAGAAGAGTCAAGGAACAGAGTAAAACAACTGGCAAAAGAACAAAAAGTGACTTGTGCAAACACAATTTTTTACAAGGGTGTAGAATGCGCTGCCAGAGGCAATGGTGAGGGCAGATTCTACTGTTTTGCTTAAAAGGGAAGTGGACAGGTCATCTAAAGGAAAATATTTTCAGGTCCATGTGGAGGGAGCGGATGAGTGATACTAATTGGAATACATTTACACACTGAAATATACAAATGTATGTGATGGGCAAAATGGCCTGCTTTGGTGCTGGACTTTTTCTTTTACTCTGAACAAAACCTTGTCACACTCTTTGTGGCAATCTGACTGTACACAGCCTTTGATTCTTAGATCTTGAAAGCATGATCTGCATAAAACTCTTTCTGGTCTTCTATCATGCCCATTGCAAAGTTCATTAACTCAGAACTTCATACTAAATACAGAGAAGTTCCACATTTCAAACGTTCTATTTTTGCCATTTCTGCTGACCCTCTGCATATCAATAATTTTTTTTAGTCATTGTACTCTCGTTTAAAACTTTCCATGGACAGATACAGGGAGAGAGCCTACTTGTTTATGTTTGACTGTGAAATCTTCGGTAGTACATGAGCTAGGTCGTATATTCTCTTCATCCAGTTCTGACCCCATGCTTGTTTCCAACTCTGTCAACTTAGTATACCATTGTAAGTTTTCAATAGAAACACTGTGCTTTAAATCTCTGGCTCTGACTCTCTTTATAACTTGTTCAGTATTTACATCTGCCCAAGGCAGTTTTTCAACACTAGTCATTAATCTGGTTGAGCAAGACATTCATCTTTTGTAGCAACTAACTAATATTCTTTGGCACCAAGGAATGAAACTTGGGTTGGCAATTCATCCACTAGATAGTAACCAGGTTTGCTTTGACAAATATCTGTCCCATCATTCATGTGAGCAGCATTATAATTCCTCCTTTCCTTTGTGCCTCAGAAACCTGGACTATCTCCAACAAGCACTTCAAGCCAATGGAAAAATACCAAGAATACGGTGTCCGCAAAGTCCTTCAAATTCACTGGAAGAGTAAGTGCAAGGTCAGTGTCCTCTCTGAGGGCAACGTCCTGAGCACAGAGCCTCAAGTTGTACTCAGTCAGATATGTTGAGCAAACCAACACATTATTCCTGTTCCTGACACCAGACCCCTGAAATAAACACTCTCTCCAGACTCTGTCATACCAGGAAGACCGAGGAAGGATTCATGGATGTGCTCAAAGCTTCTTTGAGGCATGTAGCACCCCTCAATGATCCCTGAGAACCTCTAGCCAATGACAACTCAAAGTAGAGAAAGAGCACTTGGAACTGTATTGAGAACCTTGAGTTCTGCGACACATGGAAGGAAGGTACCAGCTCACAAACTACCTACTTACTGGTCCATCTACATAAGAGCCTGCAGTTCCACATTGGTTTTATCTGCCAATGCAGAATCCACAAAACTGAAGTGGAAGCAATCACCCTCAATCCTGAGGGATTGCATCAGAAGCTATTAACAAATCCATTGTATAACTGGACACTTATCACATGCACATACATATCTTGAGCCATCCAACTTTATATTCACAGTAGTGAAGCATTTATTTACCAAGGCAGCGGAGATAGTTCTTTTCCAAATACCTTCATGGAAGTCCTGCTTTGGAGTATTTTCTTAAATGAAAAGGCAGGGCTCTCTCGTTCATCTGAAATATTTTCTTGAAAGATGTTGATGTTTTACCAGTTGGGAATTCTAGTCTTTAGAAAATCCCACAAACATGAACTGAAGTTTGATTTCCTACCAAAATAAATATGGGTTGTCTGGAAAGGTAGTAATGGGATATCATCAGGCCGTCAGCTTAGACTTGACAGCTTATTTGCTGGCCTGCACCGCGGTGCAACGTAATCACTCTTCGGAATGTAGAATTCCAATGAAAATCATGAACTTAACTCCAGCAATGATTTGTAAGCACAATTAACAAAAGGAAACTCAACAGTCACAATGTGGCAGTTCTATGTGCTGAATTGTGTCAACGTATGTTAAGTTGTCTTTACCTTGTTCATGAGTGATTGTCTGACTACAACTCACGCGCTTACTCAAATGATAGGACAGATAAATGATAAGTAATGGGCGACCTTTACAAACATCTACAAAGGTTGGTGTCCCTCCCACTGGATTCATTTAGTGCAGCTTCCTTGGTAGATCTATTATTTTAAAATGAACGCTCAATCAGCTAGTACTCAGATTGAACATCCATACTGAAACCTGTTCAGATTGTACTAAGAATATGGGAGATGCAAAAGTGCAGTTTAAATTGGCACCACAGTCAGCACAGACATGATGGACTTCCTGAAGAGGGGTCTCGGCCCAAAACGTCAACTATCTATTCATTTCCATAGATGCTGCCTGACTGCTGAGTTCCTCCAGCATTTTGTGTGGTTGATTATAGACCAAAGGGCCTGTTTCTGTGCTTTTATGTTAAGTACTGTAATATGTGGGCACATGGCGAAGTGGTTAAAGTGATCGTCTAGTGATCTGAAAGTTGCCAGTTCGAGCCTTAGCTGAGGCAGTGTGTTATGTCCTTGAGCAAGGCACTTAACCACACATTGCTCTATGTCTGTGTGAGGAGTGGCGCGCCACACAGTCTTTCGTTCCTCTTAGGCCTGAGTCGACGATCCGACTGTAATATGGAGGAGTCCAATATGGAAGGAGTCTAAGGCCATTTTACATAGAAGCACTGAATAGTAAATGAGTGAAGACTTACTGGGGAAATGGAAAAAAAAGTTCAAAGAGGCATATGAAAAAGATTTGCATTTATATAGCATTTTCAGTCCATTTCAGTACACCTTAAAGCACTACAACCAATGAAGTTCAGTCAATGCCGTAATAGAGAAAATATGCTGGCCAACCTTTGCACAGGAAATTCACAGAGATGATAAAATGTTAATGACCAAATAATTTGCTGTTTTCAAAATGCTAATGAGGGAATATATATATCAGCCTCGACTAAGTCTGATGCTCACCTTTGAAATGGCGCTTAGGGAACGACACCATTCACAAGATAGAGCCTCAGCGTCAAGTATCATTTATTCCCAATGGCACAGCGTTCCTCCCATAGTATACTGGAGTGTCAGCTTGTTTACTTGTGTCCTTGGAACTGAGAAAATACAAAGCCGTGTCCATGGTTCAACTGCACAAGACACCTCAAACAATCCATTTACGTAAGCAAAAATTACATAGGTTCATGATTATATCAAAATGTTTATATCAGTTGATTTAAGAACTGTATTCCCCTTTTATTATTGAAATGCGGATAGGCAATATTCAATCCTGTTCAACACAAAGTATGTGTTACGCAGGATGCACTTACCGCACTTAGAATAACAAATGGTTGCGTTTTGGCTTTCTCTTTATAAATAATATAATTATGATCATATGATCTCCACGATAGGAGAAAAATCTGAATTTAAACTGTACCTGCTCCACAATCAGAAGACTCAAAACTAATGAAGCGCTTTTGAAGTCTAGTCACAGCTGGAGTGCAGGAATCACAGTGGGTAATCTTCAACTGCAAGTTCTCAGACAGTAACTTGATATTGAGCAGGAAATCTATTATTTTGGGACACACAGCAATGTCTAAAATTGGTCAAAGTGTTTCCTTGCTAGGGTAAAGCTCCACAGGATTTGGGCACCTCCTGTGCCAAGAAAAATGTCTGATCATTAAGTCCAACTCTGGCAAGAAGCATCTGTTACCTATTCAAACACAGGCGCTATCATAATTCTGTTGACTTCCACCATCGAGATGTGATTTTACCAGGGCAGATGGGATTAAGATGATGAATGAGGACTGTAAGGAAACTTGTTCTTTGCTAACCTGCAAAGGCTAAGAGTAATAATCCTGCAGCGAGCCCAGTGCGAATCAATGCACTGAACAAATTAAGGGTGATATTGAAACCTATCATGATTTCATCACTAGCATCGGTAAAAACCCCAATGTTATCAATGTTAATTTTCAAAAGTGTTTAAAAATTGTTACTGTTTGCTGTCAACTATACAGGTTACTTTTCATGCAATTAAGTACAATCAACCTTGAGGACAACTGCTTATGTGAAGTGATGAAAACTGATACCTGTTTTCTCACAGGCAGATTTACAGTATAGTTTCTTTACAAGGAGGATGCTAAGGATATAATCTTCACCTAATCTACATCACTTCAGTGTGAATGCTGAAGCTCAATTTAATAATGCAACTGCATATGTTTACTATCACACACTTTCTGAAACCCATTTCCCTTAAATTGTTTTGTGGTTTATCTGACACATACTTTTGTGGTGAAACTCAAAACAAGTTACTAATTCCTTGAAATTACATTTATTTTGCTCAAGTAAGTTATCTGATTTTGCTTGATTGAGAGATAATGAACAAAAAACTTAATATAGCCTGGACCAAAGTGAGTTTGCATACCACAACTTTTTTTAAACTTGAAGTAAATCAATGGGATCAAAGGAGAGATTGTTCCATGTGAGAATGGAACCAGATTAAGGGAGGTGGTGAAGGGGGAACGCTTGAACCATAGTTCATGAAAGAAGCAAAGGGTCCTCAGGTTGTTCCAGTGACGTATGGAGATACAGAAGGGAAAATGAGACAGTGGAGACTGCAATAGTGATAGAGGGTGTCTGAACACTCTGATGGAAGACAGTTGTTACGTGTGGGAACAGACCACAAGAGGACAAAAACAAATGAAGGCAAGAAAAAACAAGTTTGTAGGTTTAGGACAGGTTGCAAGGATTGGGTAAACTGGATAGATCTGTTTGAGAAACATAGCGAGAAGGTAAAAGAGGGCCTGGCAAGACTGTGAGCCTTATGAAATCAGAGACTGTGCAGGGGAGATCTCTAGAGACCATAAGACATGGGAACAAAATTAGGCTATTCACTCCATCAAGTCTGCTCTACCATTCAATTATGGCTGATTTATTTTCCCTCTCCTGACATCTACCGATAACTTGAGACAGCCTTACTAATCAGGAACCTTCTACTCTCCGCTTTAAGTATACCCAATTACTTGCCTCTACAGCATGATTTCCAAAGATTTCAGCACTCTCTGGCTAAAGAAATTCCTTCTCACCTCTGTTCTAAGGAGACAGTCTCTTATTCTGAGGCAGCGTCTTCTGGTCTTAGACTCTCCCACTACTGGAATCATCCTCTACATCCAACCTAACCCAGTCTTTCAATATTCAGTAGGTTCCAGTGAAGTCTCCCCCTTATTCTTATAAACTTCCGTGAGCACAGGCCAAAGCCATCAAATACATCTTATACATTAACCCTTTCATTCCCAGGATTATTCTCGTAAACTTCCTCCGTAACCCTCCCTAAAGCTATCACATCCTTTCTTAGAAAAGGAGCACAAAACATAGAAAACATAGAAACATAGAAAATCTACAGCACAAAACAGGCCCTTCGGCCCACAAAGCTGTGCCGAACATGTCCTTACCTTAGAAATTACCTAGGGATACCCATAGCCCTCTATTTTACTAAGCTCCATGTACCCATCCAGGAGTCCCTTAAAAGACCCGATTGTATCCGCCTCCACCACCGTCACCGGCAGCCCATTCCACACACTCACCACTCTCTGCGTAAAAAACTTACCCCTGACATCTCCTCTGTACCTACTTCCAAGCACCTTAAAACTGTGCCCTCTCGTGTTAGCCATTTCAGCCCTGGGAAAAAGCCTCTGACTATCCATATGATCAATGGCTCTCATCATCTTATATACCTCTATCACGTCACCTCTCATAGTCATAGTCATAGTCATACTTTATAGATCCCGGGGGAAATTGGTTTTTGTTACAGTTGCACCATAAATAATTAAATAGTAATAAAACCATAAATAGTTAAATAGTAATATGTAAATTATGCCAGTAAATTATGAAATAAGTCCAGGACCAGCCTATTGGCTCAGGGTGTCTGACCCTCCAAGGGAGGAGTTGTAAAGTTTGATGACCACAGGCAGGAATGACTTCCTATGATGTTCTGTGTTGCATCTCAGTGGTATGAGTCTCTGGCTGAATGTACTCCTGTGCCCAACCAGTACATTATGTAGTGGATGGGAGACATTGTCCAAGATGGCATGCAACTTGGACAGCATCCTCTTTTCAGACACCACCGTCAGAGAGTCCAGTTCCATCCCCACAACATCACTGGCCTTACGAATGAGTTTGCTGATTCTGTTGGTGTCTGCTACCCTCAGTCTGCTACCCCAGCACACAACAGCAAACATGATCGTACTGGCCACCACAGACTCGTAGAACATCCTCAGCATCGTCCAGCAGACGTTAAAGAACCTCAGTCTCCTCAGGAAATAGAGACGGCTCTGACCCTTCTTGTAGACAGCCTCAGTGTTCTTTGACCAGTCCAGTTTATTGTCAATTCGTATTCCCAGGTATTTGTAATCCTCCACCATGTCCACACTGATCCCCTGGATGGAAACAGGGGTCACCAGTACCTTAGCTCTCCTCAGGTCTACCACCAGCTCCTTAGTCTTTTTCACATTAAGCTGCAGATAATTCTGCTCACACCATGTGACAAAGTTTCCTACCATAGCCCTGTACTCAGCCTCATCTCCCTTGCTGATGCATCCAACTATGGCAGAGTCATCAGAAAGCTTCTGAAGATGACAAGACTCTGTGCAGTAGTTGAAGTCTGAGGTGTAAATGGTGAAGAGAAAGGGAGACAAGACAGTCCCCTGTGGAGCCCCAGTGCTGCTGATCACTCTGTCGGACACACAGTGTTGCAAGCACACGTACTGTGGTCTGCCAGTCAGGTAATCAAGAATCCATGACACCAGGAAAGCATCCACCTGCATCGCTGTCAGCTTCTCCCCAAGCAGAGCAGGGTGGATGGTGTTGAACGCACTGGAGAAGTCAAAAAACATGACCCTCACAGTGCTCGCTGGCTTGTCCAGGTGGGCGTAGGCACGGTTCAGCAGGTAGACAATGGCATCCTCAACTCCTAGTCAGGGCTGGTAGGTTGGTAGGTGAACTGGAGGGGATCTAAGTGTGGCCTGACCATGGGCCGGAGCAGCTCCAGAACTAGTCTCTCCAGGGTCTTCATGATGTGGGAGGTCAATGCCACCGGTCTGTAGTCATTGAGGCTGCTGGGGCGCGGCGTCTTCGGCACAGGGACAAGGCAGGACATCTTCCACAGCACAGGAACCCTCCAGAGCCTCAGGCTCAGGTTGAAGACATGGCGAAGTACTCCACATAGCTGAGGGGCACAGGCTTTGAGCACCCTGGTACTGACACCATCCAGTCCTGCAGCCTTGCTTGGGTTGAGACGTTTCAGCTGTCTTCTCACCTGTTCAGCTGTGAAGCCCACTGTGCACCGTGCTCATCCTCCGCTGCTCCAAGGAAAAAAGGCCGAGTTCACTCAACCTTTTCTCATAAGGCATGCTCCCCAATCCAGGCAACATCCTTGTAAATCTCGTCTGCACCCTTTCTATAGTTTCCACATCCTTCCTGTAGTGAGGTGACCAGAATTGAGCACAGTACTCCAAGTGGGGTCTGACCAGGGTCCTATATAGCTGTAACATTACCTCTCGGCTCTTAAACCCAATCCCACGGTTGATGAAGGCCAATGCACCGTATGCCTTCTTAACCACAGAGTCAACCTGTGCAGCAGCTTTGAGTGTCCTATGGACTCGGACCGCAAGTTCCCTTTGATCTTCCACACTGCCAAGAGCCTTACCATTAATACTATATTCTGTCATCATATTTGACCTACCAAAATGAACCACCTCACACTTATCTGGGTTGAACTCCATCTGCCAATTCTTAGCCCAGTTTTGCATCCTGTCAATGTCCCACTGTAACATCTGACAGCCTTCCACACTATCCACAACACCCCCAACCTTTGTGTCATCAGCAAATTTACTAACCCATCCCTCCATTTCCTCATCCAGGTCATTAAATAAAATCACGAAGAGAAGGGGTCCCAGAACAGATCGCTGAGGCACACTACTGGTCACCGACCTCCATACAGAATATGACACATCTACAACCACTCTTTGTCTTCTATGGGCAAGCTAATTCTGGATCCAAAAAACAAGGTCCCCATGCATCCCATGCCTCCTTACTTACTCAATAAGCCTTGCATGGGGTACCTTATCAAATGCCTTGCTGAAATTCATATATACTGCATCTACTGCTCCACCTTCATCAACATGTTCAGTCACATCCTCAAAAAATTCAATCAGGCTTGTAAGGCACAACCTGCCTTTGACAAAGCTATGCTGACTATTCCTAATCATATCATGCCTCTCCAAATGTTCATAAATCCTGCCTCTCAAGAGCTTACCAATCACGGAAGTTAGACACACTGGTCGATAATTTCCTGGGCTATAACTGCTCACAATACTCCAAATGGGGTCTGACCAATGCCTTAAAGGAGATGTCATCATTCTCTTCAAAGGTAAAATACAATGGATTCTGGTCAATTGGTCCATTGGTTAATTTGAGTAGCTGCTAATTAGAGACAACTCTTAAATAACAAAAACTAACTGAGAAAATAACCAGGATTCTCTTCATCTATTTGGGACACGGTGCTGCTTAATTGTGACAGGAGAGTGCTGCTGAACAGTATCTAATTACAGTCAGTTCTGTGAACTTATGTGGCCCCCAGACACCATATCGTGCTCAGAGTGAATAGTTGCGTGTGCTTCTTTTCAAAAAGCAATGATTTTTGTCACTGATAGTTTGTGAGAAATAAGCAGTTAGACAAATTAGAATAGCTTTACTCGCTGCAGTTTCAAGCATTCAGGCCTGGAGATGCCAGCAATGGTCCTGAGTGAAAATTAAATGACTTAAGGGTCTTCCTCGGTTGCGATGGATAACCATTACTTCTGTGCCTTTCACTCTCCATAAAGTTTTGCAGAACTTTCTTGGCCATTGGGTCTCACTGTTGGGATCTCATCCACCCAGTCCCTCAGGGGTGACTTCACATGTTAGGACAGGCATGACTGTATGGTGGGGACCAAAGGTAATGAGGAACCTTACAATAGACACAAGTCCCTTCACCAGAGGTACTACCTCTTCCTGGATGCCCCATACATGGCAGTCTACACTGGATGAAGTCCTCCTCAATAACTATGAAGAAGTTGTACACAGTTTTATAGTACTGTATAGCATTGGTAGTGTTCTAATTTGTTCTGTATTTCATTTAAATACATAATTTGTTACTCAGTTAAATGTTAGTTTGTCTTTTTCTTATACCACTTTGCTTATTTCCACGAAACTTTGGCTAATTGGGGAATCTGCTTAATTGGGCCAAAATGTAATGGTCCTGATGTGTCCCAATTAACTGGAATCCACTGTACTGCAGATGATTGAAGTTTGAAATTAAACCAGAAACAACTGGGAACATTCAGCAGATCAGTTTGCATCGGTGGAGCAAAGTCGAAGTTTTAGACCATTGACTTTAGTTCTGGTCGGGTTGGGACACGTGGAACTATGGGCGCTCGAGTCAGGAGTATAAAGGAAACTCTTCTCCGTGGATTGTCACCTTGTCGTGGTGGAGAGGCTTGTGTGGTCCTGTGATCCTGAGAGCAATGCCGTCTGGAGCTATGCTCCCGGTAGGGTCCCCCATGGCGGTAAGGTCGAGGGTGAAGTCCCTGACGAAGAATAATCCAACCAAGACCTCAACGGTGGAACAGGCGGATGAAGTTACTTCGAACTCAACAGCTGTGAAGGTGGATGAAGGCTGCAAGAAATCCATCAGCTCCAATCGCTGTGGTTTCCATGCCATTGGAATCAATTGGTTGATTTGTGAAGTATCGTGTGCTTCTTGGAGTGCAATGTCAAGTACACATTAAACAAATACACGCACAGGCATCTTTGCTCTGGGGGCCACTTCCTCAGAATGAAGACCATCACCCTCGACCTTGAGGGATAGCCACAACGATGACAACGATAAAGCAAACTGCTGGAGGAACTCAGGAGGTCAAGCAGCATCTGTGGGGCAAAGGGATTGTTAACTCTTGAGGTTAAGACCCTGTATCAGGTCTGTGAGTAGAGAGGGTAGATAGCTAGTATAGAGGAACACGGAACCGTACAGCACAGGAACAGGTCCTTCAAGCCAACCATGATGACAACCTAAAATAATCCCTTTTTTTGAACATACTCACTACCCCTCTAGTCCCAGTATATCCATGTGCCTGTCTAAATGTCTTGCAGTGTGTTTTAGACACCTGCCATTCTCTGCCTAAGAAATCTTGTTTCATACATTTTCTTGAATCTTTCCCCATGAGTTACCCCATAGCTGTAGCAATCTGGGTTCAGTGCTGACCTCTGCTGCTGCTGTTGTGGAGTCTGCACATTCTTCCTGTGACTGCTTGGCTTTCCTCCAAGAATTTCAGTTGCCTCCTACATCCAGAGCATATGCCAGCTGGAAGCTTATCTGTAGATTGCCCCTAGCGTGCAGCGGATTTGAATTTGGTCTGGGGTGGGGTGTGGTGATGGGAACATGACAAGGATAAACAGGGATTAGTGTGGTGAATGGTCGGCATAGACTAGGTGGCTGAAGGGTGTTTCCTTGTTGTACACCTCTATGTATCAGATGATTTGTTTGTTCGTTATGTGCTGTGTTGTATGACATAAGTGATCATGGTCTTTCCATGACCGTGATTGTTCTTTTTTCCACAGAAGTGGTTTGTCTTTGCCTTCTTCTGAGCAGCGTCTTCACAAGACCGGTGACCCCAACCATTATCAATACTCTTCAGAGATTGTCTTCCTGGTGCCAGTGGTCGCATAACCAGGACTTGTGACATACACCAGCTGCTCGTACGACCATCCGCCACCTGCTCCCATGGCTGCACGTGACCCTGATCAGGGGGCTAAGCAGATATTACGCCTTGCCCAAAAGTGGCCTGTAGGCCAGTGGAGGGAAAGAGCGCCTTTCACCTCCTTTGTTAGAGACATACCTCCACCCTGCCAGCCTATCATATGATTAATTTGTTTTATGACTGTAATTTTTTTCCCCCAAAAGCAGAAAACCAGCAAATTGGAATAGAAGGATGTTTCGACGTGGAGATGCTGTGCAACAGAACACAGCAGTACAATAAGGACAATAAGAAGTGAAAAGTACCAGGAAACAGAATTGAAGAGCACAGCTGGAGTAAGAATTAGAAGCGGCAAAAAAGCAGGGGCAGAAGGAGCTGGCGGTGGTGGTGGGGAGGGGAATATGTGGAAAAAACAGGAGTAAGAAAGAGCATTTGAGTAATAATTTAATGAATAAGAGTGAATGATTTGTTAACTATTTTTCTCTATGAAGCACACATCTTCCACTCATAATGACTGGATGCTACATGCACATTACCAAATTAGACATCATGGGGATTTACTGTTATGTCTAATTTACCATCTGTACAGACCATGCCATTTGAAATAATACGATGCGAGTTAAAATGATAAAGGACATGTACAAGATCTTTGTGCAAGTCACGGTGCAACAATATATTCCAGGAAGAGAGAATGTGTATAGACAAACAGAAGGGGAATTTGAAGATTGAAGATGATAGTAAAAAGTATATGCAGTAAATAGCAGGCACGGCTGCATTTTAAAAAGGAAAATATTATCCATGTATAAGGTCAGTGACCTATTACCTGATGTAAAATGCTGATTCTGGTTATAAATGCAAAAGACACTTTGGAGCTGGGACAATGATATCAAATGATTTCAGCCCTTTACACTGCATTATTTTAACAGCAAATCTAACTTCTCTATTTGGTATCCAGTGCTAGGCAGAGCTGCGTAGGTTAAACTGTAGACTGCAATTTCAATCATAGCACTTCACTGGTCAAAACAAAGATGGAACTTGGTGAAGTTAGGGAATTGCAGAAAGAGGAAAATGCTTCTTCAAGTACTCAGTACAAGCAGAGGGCCACGCTGGTCCGTTGAAGCTTGGCTAGATATACTTCCGTGTGCATGAAGACTTGGAGAAGGGTTTTCCAGTCTGGCTACACATGACGGGGCAGGGGAAGAAGAAATGTCACCACAACATGGAAGATTTAGCTGGGTGGATAGGAATAGTACTTGTCTCACTTGTGATCCTGTTGGTCAATTGCAGCAAGCAACATCTAATCAGAAGAAAGTTTTGAAGCAGTTTACTAGGGTAGTGCAGCCACAGAGGCTATTATACTGAGACCATTTGACACATATTTTGATTGAATGAACTGACTGAATCCACTCAAGTTAACCTGCATCTTTTTAAGAATTGTGTCGCACGTGTGCTCTGCATGAATCAGATGGTGCAGACACTGTTTTACAATGAACTTGAGAACAGGACTTGTTGGTAAGGGTGGAGACATGGGGAAAAGATATGGGAGAAAATTCAACAGAGGCAAGGGGAAATCCAATGCATTATGTGGGGAACAGAGACTGACTCACACTGACACCGCTGAGCTTGCAAAAATAAGCTCTGTCTTTTATTGCAATTCAGCTCTTAGAGCACATTGTACCACAGTGTACGATAGTAAAGGACCTGTCTGCATTCCAAATGATGTATCAGTTTTATCTAAAACTAGCACAGCACAGTGATGCAGCTACCCTCATAGCTCCAGCGATCAAGATTCAATCCTGACCTCAGGTGCTGTCTACATCGGAGGCACCTGTCCCCGTGTGGGGTTCCTTCAGGTGCTCTGCTTTCCTCCCATATCCCAAAATGCACAGGTTGACCAATTAATTGACAATTATAAATTGACCCTAGGCTGTAAATGAGTGGTAGGGTCCCAAAGGAATTGATGGCAACGGGGAGGCAAAGGTTAGGGAGGTATCAGAAGAAAAATGTGTCTTCGATGGCCAGCGCAAACTTGGTGTGCTATATCACTAAAACCTCAGTAAACAGCAAACCTACAGGTATCCTTGTGGCTCCTTTCTTATAAGGTAATGGTTTGTGTCCTTTCTTCATTTGTCACTGCTCATGACTAATTTTAGACAAATTCTCTGGATAAGACCGTTCTATAGACGGTGCACACTGCCGCTGAGGTGCAGTGGTGGGAAATAGAGGGAATGTTTAAAGTTGTGAATCAAGTGGCCGACTGAAACATGGCAGTGAGAAGTGGACAAAATGCTGCTGAATGTGTTCAGCCGACACTCGATTACACTCTGGACTTGCATCTCAGAGCTGATGGAAATGTCTGGCTTCATGGAATGAGCCACTTGCTGTAGAATACCCCGATCTTGAACCAGCTCCTTTAAGTTTGTTATCTTAAATATGAAGTAGTATACAATTTGGGGGAGGAGAAGATGGCGGCATGATGCAGCACACGCGGCCTCTCCAGTGAGTGATATCTGTATTTGTTAAGTAGGGTACCGTGCACAATCCTGATTTGATGGAGACAGACATGAGAAACATGGAGGAACATCTGGAAAAACTTCTGAAATGGCCGCTTCACTGCCGCTACTACTGTGCGATGGAGAATCTCCGGAGGGGAAGGCCCCAAATCCTCTGCTTTGCCTATTGCCTGTTGCCGGGGCCGGGGTCGAAGCACGGCTGTGGTCGGGTGCTTCCAGGGTGCTGCAAGTTTGCCGCGCTAGAGGTTCATGGCAGGGAGAGTTTTCTTCCTTCTACCATCTGCGTGAGTTGATGGGACTTTTGAGAGACTTTGAGACTTTTTTTACCGTGCCCATGGTCTGTTCTTCATCAAATTACGATATTGCTTTGCACTGTTGTAACTATATGTTATAATTATGTGTTTTTTGTCAGTTTTAGTCTTGTTCTGTCTTGTGTTTCTGTGATATCACACTGGAGGAACATTGTATCATTTCTTAATGCATGCATTACTAAATGACAATAAAAGAGGACTGCATGTCCTCGTAATCTAATAATCTAATTTGAGATGACAATGGGCATGATAAACTTGCAAGTGAAAAACTGGGATGCTTCCTCCTCGAAGAGTAATTTTGATAGATCTTTCAGAGAAGCAACTAATCACAAAATTAACATGACCAAGCTAGAAAAAGCTCATGTAAAATATCATAAATTAGATTGAATAACATAGAAAAGGTAACTTGTTCAACCCAACCTGTTTATCAGCTGTCATCCACACAAGGAGCTGTTCTAATTCTATCTGTCTATCCTCTCCCTTTTGTTCATACTTGTTTAGCAATTCATCTGCTCTATACATAATCACTGACATAGACGACGTTTCTATAGAAGTGCAGTCTGCATCCTGAAAGCCGTTTTGGGTAAAGATCTTTATACACCTCTCTCATCGAATCGTGTAATCCTGCAACAATATGAATGCAACAGTAAATAAGGTGCTGTGAGGGTTAATGCAAGCCTTATAAACCCACATTCAAAGTTCCAAATAAGTTTATTATCAATGTATATATACGTTATCATATAGTACTTTGAGATTCATTATTTTGTAGGCATTTACAGGAAAGGTACAGAAAAACAATAGAGTCAACGAAAACAAAGATTGACAAATAACTAATGTGCAGAAGATGACAAATAGTGTAAATAGAAGAAATATTGATAACATGAGTTGTGAAAGAGTCCTGGAAAGTGAATCTGTAGGTCATGGGATTAGTTTGAAGTTGTGGTTAGTGAAGTTATCCACATTGGTCCAGGAGCCTGATGGTTGTCGGGTAATAACTGTTCTTCATCCTGGTGGTGTGGGACCTAAGGTTCCTATACCTCCTGCCCAATGGCACTAGTGAGAATAGATTATGGCTTGGATGGTGGGGGTCTTTGATGATGGATACCGCTTTCTTATGGCTGCACTCCTTGTAAATGTGCTTAATGGTGGGGAGGGTTTCCCTGGACTATATCCACCACTTTCTGCAATCATTTCCGTTCTTGGGCATTGTGTGTTTTTATGCCAGGCAGTGAGGCAGTCAATTAAGATACTCTCCACTGTACACCTATAAAAGTTTGTCAAAGATTTTGGTGACATGCCAACGCTTGGCAAAATTCGAAGAAAGTAGATGTGTTGTTATACCTTCTTTGTGATGCAAACACATTCTGGTCCCGGGAGAGATTCTCTGACATATTAAAACCAATGAATTTAAAGCTATTGATGCTTTCCACCTCTGATTCCCAAATGAGGACTCACTCATGGACCTCCAGCATTTTCCTCCTGCAGCTGGTAATCATCTCTTTGGTTTAGCTCACGTTGAATGAGAGTTTGTTGTTGGTGCACCACTCAACTAGATTTCAATCACCCTCCTTCATGCTGACTCATCAACATCTTTAATACAGCAAACACTATGGGTGTGGTTAGCAAACATAAATTTGGCATTGGAACTGTACATAGCCACACAGTCATAAGTATAAAGTGAATAAAGCAGGGGACTAAGCACGGAGCCTTGTGTACAGTTTTGGTCTCCAAATTTGAGGAAGGACATTCTTGCTATTGAGGGGGTGCAGCGTAGGTTCACAAGGTTAATTCCCAGGATGGCAGGACTGTCATATGTCGAAAGATTGGAGTGACTGGGCTTGTATACTCTGAAATTTAGAAGGCTGAGAGGGGATCTTATTGAAACAAATAAGATTATTAAGGGATTGGACACTCTGGAGGCAGGAAGCATGTTCCCGCTGATGGGTGAGTCCAGAACCAGAGGCCACAGTTTAAGAATAAGGGGTAGGCCATTTAAAACAGCGTTGAGGAAAAAATTTTTCACCCAGAGAGTGGTGGATATATGGAATTCTCTGCCCCAGAAGGCTGTGGAGACCAAGTCTCTGGATGCTTTCAAAAAAGAGATGGATAGAGCTCTTAAAGATAGCGGAATCAAAGATTATGGGGATAAGGCAGGAACTGGACGCTGATTGTAGATGATCAGCCATGATCACAGTGCATGGCAGTGCTGGCTCAAAGGGCCGAATGGCCTACTCCTGCACCTATTGTCTGTTGTGATACACCTGTACTGATGGTAAGTGTGAAGATGCTGTTGCCAATCTGTACCAACTGAGGTCTGCCAGTGAGGAAATATAGGATCCAGTTGCACTTGGATGTATCAATGCCTTGGTCTTGGAGCTTAGTGATGAGTTTTGAGAGTATGATTGTGTTGAATGTTGAGCGTTCATCAATGAAGAGCACCCTGACATATGCATTTTCAGTCTTCAGGTGTTCCAGAGCTGAGTGAAGAGCCAAAGAAATGGCATCTGCTTTGACCTGTTGTGACAATAGGTAAATTGGAGCAGACCCAGATCACGCCTCAGACATGAGTTGATACGCTTCGTGACCAACTTCTCAAAGCACTTCATCACAGCAGATGCACTAAGTACTACTGGATGATACTAACTGAGGTAAGTTACCATATTCTTCTTGGGCACCAGTATGAGTGAAGCCTGCTTGAAGCAAATGGGTACTTCAGACTGCAAAGTGAGAGGTTGAAGACCTCCGTAAACACGACAGCCATTTGGTTAATCCTGGGCCAGATGCTTTCCATGCTTTCACCCTCCTGAATGATGCTCTCAGAGACTGAAGTCACAGGATTGTCAGGGGCTCTGGGGGTTCATGAAGGTGCTTCCATGTTCTGTTAGTCAAGACAAGCTTAAAAGGCACTGAACACATCTGGGAGCGAAACCAGGTTGTCAATTATGTTGCATGGTTTTTCTTTGTAGGGGGTGATACCACATGTCCTGAACATCACTCTGTGATTGAAGTTTAGTCCAGAGTTACCACTTTGCATGTGAGCCTTCCAGAGGTCATACCTGAATCTCTTGTACTTCCCTGGACAGGCAGTCCTGAACACCGCTGACTCAGTCCTCAGCAGAGTATGAATCTCCTGGTTCATCCATGGCTTCTGGGTGGGGGAGGCTGAATGATTTCGGTGCGACACACTTGTCCCCATGAGTCTTTATAAACTCCACGACACCTGTAGCATATTCATTCAGGTCCTCTAATGAGCCCTTGCAGGGGTGCACTGCTGCTGGAGCTCACCGGTGCACCGGTCCGGCACCTCATAAAAAAAGTCAAAATAAACAAGCGGGGAACTTAACAGCGGCTGCGTATTAAATAGAGGGAATTTTACGGAACCGGGGTTTGGGGAGAGGGGGTGGTGGCTGGTGGGGAAAATACCACTAATAACATTAGGATATTTTGATTGTTTTTGGTGAAATCCTGGATCTGTGACTGTTTTGCGAAATTCCACCTCGCTCGACCCGTTGTCCCAGCATACCCTGCTGTAGCCTCCCGCCATTTCACAGATCCTCAGTCTCCCTCCAGCACTTGTTGTTTGAGCATTGTTCGCCGAGAAAATAAAAATCTTAGATCTTTTGAAAAGTGGCATGCCGCTTGCCGAAGTGGGCCGTAAGGTCGGTAAGAACGAATCGAGCATTCGCACAATAAAGCAGAAAGAAGCTGAAATTCGTGGAAGTGTTAGTGCTGCCCCTACCACATCAAAAATGGTCTCTCTGGTTCGTGATAAAGTGCTTGCAAAGACTGAGAAAGCATTAAGTGTGTGGCTGGAGGACATGTCACAGAAGCATATCCTTGTTGATGGCAAAATTATGCGTGAAAAAGCACTTAGCCTCTATGAGCAGTACTGTGAGGGGGTTGAGGAGAGCGAGAGGAAGTTTAAGGCTAGTAAGGGATGGCTGGCTGGCTTTGTAAAGCACTACAGCCTCAAGAACTTAAAGATCACGGGAGAATCAGCATAGCAGGTGTACCAAGTATCCTATTATGGAGCCGATCGAAGTACATGCTTGAAGTCGCTCAGGAAAAAAAATGTTGATCACAAACTATCAAAAGCTCACACTGTTGCTCTAAGTGTTGAAGATATAGCTAGTGAAGATGCTCTTGGAAAATTATGTGATACCATGAATGCTTCACATTTAAAGGCAATTTGTTCAATTTTTTGTTCTGCATATTAATTAGCTCAGAATGACAGACCATACTCTGATCACTTTGGCTTATTGGAACTTCAAAGAAATAATGGTATTGACATTGGAATTGGACTGCATTCCTGCACTAGTGCTACAGAGATAATTAATCACATAGCCATTAATCTGAAAAAGAAAATTTGCCAGCATATCAAGCAGATAAATGGCAAATTTTCTGTTCTCATTGATGAATCAACAAGCCTGAGCATTAAGACCGCCCTAATAGTTTATTTGAAATGTGAAAGTGATAAGGAAGGTGATCCCCATTTTATGTTTTTAGATCTAATTGAACTGCCTGATCAAAAAGCTGCAACTATTGCTAAGCATCTATTGAACTGTCTCAATAACCATGAGTTTGATGACTCTTACTTGAAACAGAACCTTGTAGCATTTGCTAGTGATGGGGCGAGCATAATGCTTGGTGTCAAATCTGGTGTTGCTACAATTCTCAAGGAACATTACCCTGATGTGATAATTTGGCACTGTCTTAATCACAGATTAGAACTTGCAGTAGGTGATTCGGTGAGAGGAGTTCATGGAATAAATCATTTTCAATCACTTATGGACAAATTGTACTCTGTTTACAGTAGATTGCCTCTAAATCAAAAGGAACTGTTTGAATTTGCCTCTCAACTAGAACAACAAACTTGCAAAATAGGCTGTGTTCTGGGCACCAGTTGGGTAGCTAGCTCATTACAAACAGTTTCAGCAGTGTGGCAAAATTATGAAGTACTGTGTTTTCATTTTGAAAAAGCAATGAAAGATGAAACAAGATCTGGGAGTGGCAGAAAAACCTATGAAGGTCTGTTGAAAAGACTTTCTTCAGAACAGTTTCAATTGGACTTATCTCTAATGTATGACACATTGCATGAACTTGGTTTACTGTCAGGGTGTTTACAGAAATGCACTACTACGACTGATTATGCAGACAAACTATGCCATCGGAGCATAAGATCACTGCATGGACTGAAAGAGTAACCTGATACAAAAACTCTAGAAGCTCAAGAGGCAGTTGAAAAGGGGAAGTTTGGAGAAATTACCTTAACAAGCAACAACAAAATTGTCTCCATTAATTATCTACAGTTTCTTACTAGTCTTATAAACAACTTGCAACACTGTATGTTCACGGCAACATCTTTGAAAGGTTCTCAAACTTCTAAACCTGAAAGTATGTATAAATCCCTGCTAAATGAAATGTGTGTCCTTGATAAAGATAACTGGCCTGCTGAAATACTGCCTAATTATGGAGGAGCTGCAATATCACCTCTCTGTAAGGGGTTTAAGCTTTCTTCTTCCTCTGTAATAAATACCTTCAGAGATTATGTGGAGGATCGTGGATGCCGCATCCCCCAAGATTTACGCCCATTACTGAGCTGTTCACAAGTTATTCCTATTAGTACTGCTGAGTGTGAGAGAGGATTCAGTCACATGAACTTGATAATAACAACAACACGCTCAAGAATTCTCATAAATCACGTATCATCACTTATGTTTGTTAAACTACATGGACCTCCTCTAGTTCAGTGGAATCCTGAGCTGTATGTCACATCATGGTTGCGGTACCACAGATCAGCAGATGTAACCGGGACAAGAATTGCTCCAGACACCTGAACACATATTACACCTGACCCTTTGTGGAAATTATTGTGAAACTTCTCATTGGTGGCATTTGGTAAGTAGGTAATTACTTTTAAATTGGTAAAATACATGATTACCGTCTTTTTCTTTACTTGCTTGAAAATTATATTTTATGATAATTAGTGAGTGCAACCATGCAATACTTTGTCATATTATTAAATTAAGTATTATATGTTTTATCGTACCAGTTATACACTGAAATGCAGTGATAGGCTATAATCTTGTTAATGTCTTAACTACCACTATATTTCTGTGGAGCTCTGGAGTTCATATATTTCTTTCATCTTGGTTTAGTGCTTGAGATTATAAGAAGCCCTATTCATATATATATATATGTCACACCCAATTTGTGTACCTGCTCATTACATGAATGGGGCAAGGAAGTTGCCCAGTACATGAAATGAGCAGGTACACAAATTGGGTGTGATATATATATAGATAGATAGATAGATAGATAGAGGGAGGGGGAGAGAGGGGGAGAGGGGGAGAGGGGGAGAGGGGGAGAGGGGGAGAGGGGGGAGAGAGGGGAGAGAGGGGGAGAGAGGGGGAGAGGGGGAGAGGGGGAGAGAGAGAAAGGATATAGGAAATGGCAAGCATTTTATCAGTTCCGGTACCCTAAAAAATTAGCACTGCACCCCTGAGTCCTTGAACACAGCCTCGACCAGTGATGTGAAGCTACTCCGCTGCCTCCCGTGACCACCTCTGATGCTTTGCTCTTTAGCCTCTGGCACATTGGTAGGACATGTAGATCTAAGGTCAAAGATCAAAGTAAATATATCATCAAAGTGTATATATGTCACTATACAGTACATAACCCTGAAATTCATAATCTTGCAGGCATACTCAATAAATCCATAGTAGGATAATGATCATAATAGAATCAATGAAAGAACAAACCAACCTGGTCGTTCAACCAGTATGCAAAAGACAACAGACTGTGCAAATACAAAAGGAAAGAAATAATAATAATAAATAATTAAGCAATAAATATCAAGAACATGAGATGAAGAGTCTCTGAAAGTGAGTCCATAGGTTGTGGGAACATTTCAATGATAGGGCAAGAAACATTGAGTGAAGTTATCCCCTTTAGTTTAAGAGCCTGATGATTGAGGGATAATTACTGCTCCTGAACCTGGTGGTGTGAGTCCTGAGGCTCCTGTACCTTCTTCCTGATGGCAACAGCGAGAAGAGAAGATGTCCTAGGTGGTGGGATCCCTGATGATGGATGCTGCTTTCCTGTGACAATGGTATAGATGTGCTCAATGGTGGGGAGAGCTTTACCCATGATAGACTGGACCATATTCACTACATTTTGTAGGATGGTCAGGTTTCCCAAAATGCAGTTGAGAGCAGGAACGGTAGGCATTCTCCATGGTAGTGTAGAGATGGTCGAGTGTGTTGGGCTCTCTGGTGTTGCAGGTGACGTGCTGATGCTAGATGAACAGAGATTTCTTCAAGCTAGCGTGATTGAAGTCCCTGGCAAGGATGTGAAAGTGTTAGAGTAGCTGTTTCTTGTTTGTTAATGATGGTACTCAATCCTTCGGGTGCTAGCGTGACATTCACCTTTGGTGGTATGTAAACTGCAGTCAGAAGCATGCCAGAGAACTGTCTCAGTAAGTAGAACGGACAGGAATTAATGATTAAATACTCCAGGGCAGGAGAACCAGAGTGAGATAAGGCCACTATGTCAGAGCACCGCTCGAGTTTATTATGAAGCAGACACCGCAGCCTCTGCCCTTTATTGCCACCAGCATCGGATCCATCCAGTGCATTGAGAAATCCACGGGCTAGAGTGGGGGTGTGCAGCAAGACCTCATTTCCCTCCAAAACAGCCACCTCGCCATTAGGGCCTCTATCAATGACTGGGGATTGGCCAGGAGGATGTTAGGGTGTAGTAGCTGTGTCCTACATCCAGTGGTGTGTCCACACACTTAAAAACTGTCAAAGAATTACGTGCAAGCATACCTCATGTCAACTACTGTATGGTGTTGGAAATCCCACCTATTTCTGGAAGTGAAGTACAAGTGGAAACTGACCACAAACCACATCAAAGCCTTCTGAAATAAATACGTAAATGCAGCATCATCATAGTTACAGATTCTGAAGTTAAAACATGACATGTACAATCAGATTGTTCAACAGTTCAGGGAATTCAAAGACTCCTACTCACAGACCACATATTTTCACGTTTTTTTTTGTTTTAACAAGTATCCCTATACCTCCAACAGAGCAACCATAGTGCAAAGGCATGTTCTGCCTTACAAAGCAAGGCAGCACAGCTAGATCCTAGAAAAGCAGGTAGGAGCCAGGCACTGTCACTTAAAAGGGGTCTTTATTCATGTACAGTGTCGCTCTGAGCAGATTGTCTCTGATCGATGTTGCAACTATGTAGGTGTTTCATGCTGTCTACTGCTGATGCTAGTGCAGTCACAAGTGCTGAGGACTTGATCAAGATCTCTGTACAAGTTCCTAGGCGAGGGTAGATCGCCCTTACCTTATTATCTTGTTGTGTTTTCTCGTGCTGCATCGGATCCAATTAACAATTAATTTGTTCTTCTTTACACTTTTTTTTACAGAAATGACATTAAATAATCCTGAAATTGAGATGCATAGACCTTTCCGATGGAATAAACAGAGAGCACACAGAGGATGTTTCAATCAAAAGGGGGAGGTAGAGGGAGCAAAGGGCTCTCATTAAGAGGCCATATCCACCTTAGGTGCTGAGAATCATCATAGAGTTATACAACACAGAAACAGACCCTTCATCTCGACACATCTCCACCAATCCTTTTGCTCATCTACCCTAATCCCATGTTCCTACATTAAGAATGCATGCCTTATCTGTCAAAGGCCTGTTTATATGTCTCTTAAACATAATGATTATATCTGACTCCACCACTTCCTCCGGCTGCAGATACCAGTTTTCAACCAATCCCTGTGTAAAACATTTTCCTCACCCATTTCCCCCCCCCCACCCCCGCCTTTATATCATCTCCAGCTCTATGCCCTCTCGCTTTTGATATGCCTGCCAAGGGAAAATGATCCTGAAGCTCTACCTCATCTGTTCTTCTGATAATTTTATATACCTTCGCCAAGTCACTCCTCAACCTCCTTCCCTCCAGGGTAAGTGAATCCAGCCTATACCATCTCTCCCCATTAATGATGTCCTCCAATCCAGGCAGCATCTTGGTGAGTCCTCTCTGCACTCTCTCCAGCACAATCACATCCTTCATGTAACCAGAACAGTACACAGTATTCTCAGCGTGGCTTAATCATTGCAACACAGGTCTCATCCTCTATTTCCTGTGGGACCATGTCAACCTCTGCCACCCTGCTTCCAGCAATCTTCTTAGCCTCCTCCTCCTCAAAAAAACTCATTAGAATCAGTTTTGCATGAATCCTGGATACAAAGCTACATGGACAGTCCCTGATCAGCCCTGCCTTTCCAAATGTACATAAGTACAATTATTTTCCTACCAGTGACGCAATGCCTCATTACAAGAAGGATGTGGGTGCTATAGAGAGAGTGCAAAGGAAATTTACAAGGATGTTGTCCATATTGGACAATGTGCCTTAGGAGAATAGGTTGAGTGAACTTGACCTTTTCTCCTTGGAGTGATGGAGGATAAGAGGGGACCTGATGGATGTGTATAAGATGATGAGAGGCATTGATTGTGTAGCTAGCCAGAGGCCTTCTCCCAGAGCTGAAATGGCTAAGACAAGGAGGCATAGTTTTAAGGAGCCTGGAAGTAGGTACAAGGGGAATGTCAGAGGTAAATTTTTCACACAGAGAGTGGTGGGTATGTGGAATACACTGTCAGCGAAGGTGGTAGAAGCAGATAGAATAGGGTCTTTTAGATAGGTACATGGAACTTAGAAAAATAGAGGGCTATGCGGTAGGGAAATTCTAGGCAGCTTCTACAGTAGGTTACATGGTCAGCACAACATTGTGGGCCAAAGGGCCTGTAATATCCTGTAGATGTTCTATGTTTTCTAATGCTCACCAGTCTGAATTTACCTGGATTACTATAGTACAGCACAGGATCTACAGGACACCATCTGCATTAACTATGATGCCGATCTAAACTAATTCCATCTGCTGTACAACATTCATATCCCTCATTTCCTGCCTGTTCATCAGTATGTCTAAATGTTTCTTAAAGGTTGCTGTTGTATCTGTTTCTACCACTTTTCCTAGCAGTGTGTTCCGAGCACCTACCACTCTTCCCTTGTAAACTTTTTGCCTCTCACATTATCCCCATGTCCTCTAGCATTTGGGAGAAGGTATTTGGGATCATTGATGTACAGAAAGATCTGAAGATGCAAACCATAGCCCCTTGACAGTGGCAATACAAGCAGACAGACTGGTAAAGATCTCAAATATTTCAACTATCTTTTCGCTTGCATTTGACCTCTCAAATTTCTTCTCTTCTCTACTTAAGTAAAGGAACAACATTAGCTATCCTCCAGTCTTCTGGCACTCCTCCTGTGGCTAACAAAGATGCAAAAGTTTCTGTCAGAGTCCCATTTCTCTACCTCCTCACTCTGTCTGGTCTGGGAACTTATCAACTCTTCTGCTTTCGATAATATCTAACATTTCCTTCTTAATAATGTTCTGGTCAAGATTATCCACATATCCCACCCTGAACTCGCCATCTTTCATGTGCTTCTCTTCAGTGAATACAGATCAGAAGTGTTCACTTAGGACCTCACTAACATAATCTGTCTCAACACTCAGACGGTCCTTTGTTCCCAAACAGGAAAACATTCTTTCCTGGCTATTATCTTGCACCTGTCATGGGATTCTCTTTCATCTTACTTGCCAAAGATGTTTCGTGTCCCTTTTTCCTTCTAAGTTTATTTCCTAACTTCTCTCCCACATTCACTGCATTCCTCCGGAGAATTGCTTGATCCCAGCTGCCTATACTTGTCACAGGTTTGAATTCTTCCCCCTAATCAAACCTTCTCCATCAGGAACCGCAGAAAAGAGCAGAATGTGATACTGGGCTGTTGTCATGAATTCTATTACCTGCTACAGCCACAACTGCAACTTCTGAGCAGCACAGGAACTGCATTACCATGAGTTGTTGATCTGAATGAGACAATGAAAGTTTGCAGTATAATCTATTACACAGATGTGGCCAGAAACACTTAGCATTTGTATATTCATCCATTTGTATATTTATCCAAAATGCTCGGGGCTAGAAGTGTTTTGGATTTTGGAATATATAATGAGATAGCTTGGGATTGCCATTATATCCAACTCTAGGTGTATGTGCTACACTTTTTCATCACACATACGTACTTAACAGGAAAAACACTACATTTCATTAATATAATGAAAATATAATGTGTGCAGGGTTACAAAAGCAGATCAGCAGCATCTGGAGAATACCCGAGTCAGCTGTTGAACAACAACAAACAATGGCAGGCTTTCATGCCCTGTTTTGACTAAAAGACTGTTCTTGTATTTTATTCATTTTTTAGTTTTTATATAAGGTATAAAAACAATCTGCATTGCAGACTTGGTCCAGTGCTAGATTTTCGTGATCAGTAGATGCTTTAAAAATTCAATGCCACGCCCTTTCTTAAATTTCTGCAGCCAGCCTGCTGAATATTCACAATTCCCTTCAATTTTCAGTTTGTCGTGATAGATCTTTGCTTGTTTCATGATCGGCACATCGACACTGATGAATTCATTCTTTCAATACACGATCAAGATCTTCATTTGTCACTTTATGCATTGTTTTTCTATTTTTCTTTAACTTCTGTTCATTACATATGATATGTGAGCTCGCTTCTTGGAACTGTCAGTGACATGCGGAGGCCTGCGCATCGCCTGGGAACATTCCCAGCATCTTGAGGAATTTTCCACTTGTGGCCGTATGTCATCACTCAAAAATATTTTGGATTTTGGAGGTTTTCAGATTATGGAATTTCAGATAAGGGGTATTGAACCTGTAACAGGAAAACATGAGACATTATTTAATGTTTCACAAACACTAAGGCACAGAACAAGGAAAACAGTAGCAGGAGTAGGTCATCTCAATATCATTGTGTCCATTCCCTGCTCATAACTGTTGTGTCTATTGTGCCTAGAAACCTGTCTACACGCTTCTTAAAGATAGTCAGTGATTGTCCAACATCTTCCACGACTGAGAATTTCACAAGTTCACCACCCTAACGTTTTATCTGTTAGTCTCAGTTTCTGATCCCTTATTCTAAGCCCCCCCCCCCCCATTACTGTTATATGATAGCAAATTCTTTGAAACCAGTTTAAGGGAAATTACAGAATCCAGTATATGGAAACTCTGTAAAGGTAGATGTATCAACATCTTGCTGTATCTGAGCCACTGTCAAGTCCACAAGCCTAGATGTTCCTGGTATCAGCAAAAGCCACATTTGCCACAAGTCAAAATTGACTTTCAGGCTACAAGGTATTTGACAGAACTGCCACCTGCCCCATTATGTGACAAGGTCAGAACAAGCCTTACCCACAGAAAGGCTCGATAAAATATTTTGACAGCTGAATTAACCACAAATTTGGCTTGGTTAGCTATCAAAACTATCAAAAATTATCAAGGTTCTCAATGAATCTGACAATCAAAAACAATTGGAAAGATATCAAAACAATACATTATTAAAATATAATTTTTGAATAATGAAGAAAATTAAACCACTAAGAAAACTAATAACATGTAAGGTATTTAAGGTTTGCTTTTTTTAAAATTTTATTTCTAGAAAACTTTTTAACCCCAAACCCTTGTCAGTGTTGGAATTATGTAAATCATAGTTTACAAAACATAAAATTATCCGTAAAATAAAAACAAACATGGCAGAAATAAATATCAATATAATAACCACGTGTGTCTATTTAGACCTCTGATAACAGAAAAGACTGCCATTCAGCAATATGCTTCACCACACATTCACCACTATCCCCCCGCCCCCAGGAAACCTAAATATTTGCCCCATTTTTGTGTATAAATGTCCAATCTATCAATCTGTTTGTAAGACATGCGTTCAAAAGCTGCCACTTTGGCTATTTCTGTGACCCACTCCTGAAATGATGGTTCCCCCCCACCCCGCCAAGTTCTTCCAGCCTCTGAGTATAATTTTTCTTCCTACCGTTATACTTGTCTGGATCCAATTTTGAGAGTGTTTATCCCCAAGTAACCCAAGTGTGTCTCCTAAGACAAAAAGTCTAGGACAGAAAGGGAGTTGAATACCTGAAACTTCACCAATATACTTATGTATCATAATCCAAAATTCTTGAATTCTGGGACAGGACCAGAGTGCGTGTACTATGTCCCCTTTATCTGCCTCACAGTGCCAACATTCAGGGGTGTTTTTCAACCCTAATCTATGTAACCTTGCTGGAGTCCAATAGAAACAGTGTAGGATCTTAAACTGAATAAGGCGCACCCTCAGGTCTCTTGACATTGTTTTGACATTTTTGCAAGTTTTGCCTTTTCTCATTGCAATGCTTCCTGATATATTGAGACAAATGGAGTTGTTAGCCTTGCACGAGAGTTCATCACAAAGTATGGAACCCCCAGAGTGGGGAAAAAAGGAAGTCTGTCAGCCAAGACCCAATGATAATGTTCAGAAATTCCATGATTTTATATAAATCATAAACTTCCTAACACTTTGCAGGGGAGGTAGTGGAAGTAATATTGATGATTTCACATGGAATTATTGGCATATCCCAGTAAAATGAAAATTATCATCCTTTCTCTTAAGCTTAGAACAACTTTCAAAGGATTTCTAAGGGGTTGGCCCTGAAGGATATCAGTTGAGAACTTCTGCACTCTGCCCAACACTCAATGCTGGGTGCACTGGTGGAGCAGCAGTCAGGTGCAACAGGAACGTTCTCGCCAGCTTGTTTTCAATTCTAATTTCCGTATTGCAACAGAGCTGCTGGTTTGTGAGCACCGTGATTTGGGCCCATTCTCTTTATCTGCACCTATGTGATCAATGCCTGGCCATCTCCCACCTACTCTCTGCAAGTCAACCAGGCTATTCAATAGCATCAGCTCCTTGATCCAGCTGAGTTCGTGATACCGTATCCTCTTCAGTCCAGAGAATGCTCACTTTCAGCTCTGTGACATCCTTTGAGAGACTGGGACTCTACTTTTCCAAAAGCTTTTCTGAGCAAACTCTTACCATGCACACTTCATGCAAAAGCAAAATACACTGAAGTTGGAAATTCAAAATTAAAACGCTGAAAAACTCGGCAAGTCAGGCAGTATCAGTTCAGATAGAGATGAAGTTAATCTTTCAGGCCACAGATGTTTTATCACAATGGAATATGAAATGCACAGGATGATGCAGACATGAAATGAGAAACTGCTGATAAAAATTTGAAGTGTTGAATGATTCCTTACTGAACTCATTGAAGCTGCCTTAACTAAATTATTAACATTAATTGCAGTCTACAGTATACACAGTACATACCACAGTGCCTGTATCACGTTAGAAGTTAACACCGATGCAAAAGTTTCCACAGACGAAATCAAGGTCTACAGAAACTGTTGAAGACCTGAAACTTGTTGGACTTCTGTGATGAAAACACTGCAGCATATTTCAAAGAAACACTTCAAGTAAAACAGAAATTGGCACGTTGACTAAAATGTTATGCACTCAATAGGGTGGAAATTGATGATCTCAGCAAAAGTCTGTACTCGGGGCCTTATCAGCTTCAGGATCAGGGTCAAGCTGATCGTTAATGGCATCTGGCACTAATAATAGTTCCTGCAGGCCTTTTGTATGAATTATCCAAACAGGAGCCACTGCTCCAACACTTAGCAACACTGAAATTTATCCAATCATATTTAAGCAGTAAACCGCACTAGCAAAAGTTATATTTTGGGAGTGCTTTACTTCTAAAATCTGAGTTCACATGTTCGGCAGAACAAGTTGTAAATTAGACATGAGAACTTTCAGACACCTCATAATCTCAGGGTTCTGAGGGCAGATTGTAATCACAAGTCAGGAAGATTGTTTAGAACATTGAGTACTTTGCTACAGTTTTGCAAGATTGCAATAATAATTATACATGGATAAACTCTTGTTTATTTAACTTTGGAGCTTGCTTAAGTTACCTGTGGAATAAACTGCCAAGGCTGAGTTCAAAGTTCAAACTAAAATTTATTATCAGAGTAGCTACATGTCACCACACACAACCCTGAGATTCACTTTCCTGCAGGCATACTCAGCAAATCTATAGAACAGTAACTGTAAACAGGATCAATGAACAACGAACTGTGCCAAAGCAAATATAAATACATAGCAATAAGTAACGAGCATGAAATAAGAAGATAAAGCGTCCTTAAAGTGATGCTATTGAATGTAGGAACACCAGAAATAGAATGGGTGTACTGTCCTTGAACTGGCACTGTGGGTCCTGAGGCACTTGTAACACTGAGGAAAGATCATGGCCTAGGTGGCGTGGATCTTTGATAATTAATGCTGCTTTTCTACGGCACCATTTCATGTAGAAGTGCTCAATGGTTGGAAGGGTTTTACCCACGATGCACTGGGCTGAATCCACTAACTTTTGTAGGATTTTTTACTCAAAAGGCATTAGTGTTCCCATACCATACAATCATGAGCAATCATAATGCAGTAATTACATTAATTATATTGGTCATGCTAATGTCCTGCTGAATTGTACTTGTAGTTTGCCATAATAGTATTCATGCCAGTAGTGAAGACAGAATATATTCCAGTGCATTGGTATTAATGAGGCCGACTGCATTTTAGTAGCTTCTTTCAGCTGCTTCATGCAAAATGATTTGTCAGCCTTCGCAGTAAAACAAGAGAAGAAGGAACAAGAAGAAATGATTGCTAGTAACCCCCAATGACAGAGCTTTGCAGATCATTACAACTTAACCTCCAGCTATCTGCTGGTGTAGTAACAAAAAAAGGACTTTTTCCCCCCCCCCAAACAGAAGTCAAAGGAAAATTACCATGAAAAAGTTACCAGGTAATTCATCCTGTCTGGTCTGTATGGTTTGCAGACAAACACCAGTAAGTATTCTTGGGTAAATGCTGCCAAAATATCCTAAAAGTTGTGCATTTTACTTCAAGCAACACAACTCAAGTTGCTGCTGAACGCAGCAGGCCAGGCAGCATCTCTAGGAAGAGGTACAGTTGATATGTCTATCCACGGCCTCCTCTACTGTAAAGATGAAGCCACACTCAGGTTGGGGGAACAACACCTTATATTCTGTCTGGGTAGCCTCCAACCTGGTGGCATGAACATTGACTTCTCAAACTTCCGCTAATGCCCCACCTCCCCCTCGTACCCCAATCATATCTTAATGCATGCATTACTAAATGACAATAAAAGAGGACTACGTGTCTTCATAATCATATACACACATTCTTTCTCTCTCTCTCCTTTTTCTCCCTCTGTCCCTCTGACTATACCCCTTGCCTATCCTCTGGGTTTTTCCCCTGCTCTTCCTTGTCTTTCTCCCCGGATCTCCTGTCCCATGATCCTCTCATATCCCTTTTGCCAATCACCTGTCCAGCTCTTGGCTTCATCCCTCCCCCTCCTGTCTTCTCCTATCATTTTGGATCTCCCCCTCCCCCTCCCACTTTCAAATCTCTTACTAGCTCTTCTTTCAGTTAGTCCTGACAAAGGGTCTTGGCCCAAAACGTCGACTGTACCTCTTCCTAGAGATGCTGCCTGGCCTGCTGCGTTCACCAGCAACTTTGAGTTGTGTTGCTTGAATTTCCAGCAACTGCAGAATTCCTCGTGTTTGCATTTTACTTGAAATCATATCCTCATTTGCTTTTAAAATGTTTATGACTGAGAAGTATAATTGAGATATATTGCTACATTAATTAGCCTGTGGAAAAATATTAGTAAGGTATCAATTGATCAGATCTTAAACAGATTTTTACAACAAAAAGAATCCACTGTTTTCATATCTCCAGGCTTTCTAAACATCCACTGGTACTTATAGGGACAGAATCTCCCATCGAACACTCTCTATATACCCAGATCATGGCACTCTGCTTCTCTCTGACAGAAGTCACAGCTTGGGAAAAATTAAATCCAGTTATTTGCATTGCATTTATCTGCATTCCCAGCTTAGCTGCAAAGACATCTTAAAATATTGTTTGAATGTATGTGCAAGACCAAATGTAGGTGATTCTCAATCATTTTCCAATTTCCATAATCTATCCAGCATTATGGTGGATAATAGAGTTTACAATATTTGAAAATTGTGGGGCATCGAGATGTTACTACTTCCATCAGAGCTCGTTTAGTGCACCCAGAAGACATGACCTATATTCTAACCATAGATCCTACACCAAACTTTTTAAAATTTATCTGCAGCAATGCATAAAACAATATACAACGCACACATGAAATTCAGCGTCACAGCACTTGCCTCTGAAGCAAGATATGTTTTCTACTGATTGCTTGCATCTATCAAATACCACCTACAATTCTTTCTGCAATATTCACTGCTGCCATGGCATTTTTTTAATTAGTAGAGAATCTTTTTAAACCTTCATAGGTCAGTAGTAATTCATATCACCTTTTTTTCTAATATTATCAATACAATCACAGACCTTTACAGCAAGAAAAGGGTTCACTAAGTCTTTGAATGAACAGTTCTGCATCCTCTTTTTTTTTTGTCTGTAATCCTTAATTTCCCCAGCCAACTCTCTTTTAAAATTAGCAATGTATTTTACCTGCAAAGTACCAGTTCTGGACAATCCTGAATGATAAAATTTCTTAACATCTCCCCCATTTACAGATCTTTTGGCAATTCATTTTTAAAATCAATTGCCTTTAGTTATTGATACATTTGCCAAAGGGAATAACATTCTTATCTTTTCCAATATTTTTATTAATTTACATATAAGAATACAGAGTACAGGAAAAATACATATATCAATACATTTTACTAAATCGCATATAAAGACTCCTTACCTTATATTCATACAGGTTAATTAATTCGTAACATTGAAATATAGTAATTTTATTATATATATAAAAAAATCTAACCCACTACCAAGACCAAAACTGATTAGTAAAGAAAAAAAGGAAAAAAAATTATTAGTCATCATCTGTGCTTTAACAATAAATCAAAGGTTTTGAAAATAATTCGGAAAAGGTCCCCACAATGTTTGAAAGTCTTGACTAGATTCAGAAATTGAGCATCAAATCTTCTCTAAATTTAAATATGGCTTTGTGCGTGGTAGGTCATGTTTAACCAATCTGTTAGAGTTTTTCGAGGAGGTTACCAGGAAAGTGGATGAAGGGAAGGCAGTGGATGTTGTCTACATGGACTTAAGTAAGGCCTTTGACAAGATCCCGCATGGGAGGTTAGTTAGGAAGATTCAGTCGCTGGGTATACATGGAGAGGTAGTAAATTGGATTAGACATTGGCTCAATGGAAGAAGCCAGAGAGTCATTGTGGAGGATTGCTTCTCTGAGTGGAGGCCTGTGACTAGTGGCGTGCCACAGGGATCAGTGCTGGGTCCATTGTTATTTGTTATTTATATCAATGAACTGGATGATAATGTGATAAATTGGATCAGCAAATTTGCTGATGATACAAAGATTGAAGGTGTAGTGGACAGTGAGGAAGGTTTTCAAAACTTGCGGAGGGATTTGGACCAGCTGGAAAAATGGGCTGAAAAATGGCAGATGGGGTTTTATACAGACAAGTGTGAGGCATTGCACGTTGGAAGGACAAACCAAGGTAGAACATACAAGGTAAATGTAGTGGACAGTGAGGAAGGTTTTCAAAACTTGCAGAGGGATTTGGACCAGCTGGAAAAATGGGCTGAAAAATGGCAGATGGAGTTTAATACAGACAAGTGTGAGGTATTGCACTTTGGAAGGACAAACCAAGGTAGAACATACAAGGTAAATGGTAGGGCACTGAGGAGTGCAGTAGAACAGAGGGATCTGAGAATACAGATACAAAATTCCCTAAAAGTGGCGCCACAGGTAGATAGGATTGTAAAGAGAGCTTTTGGTACATTGGCCTTTATAAATCAAAGTATTGAGTATAAGAGTTGGAATGTTATGGTGAGGTTGTATAAGGCATTGGTGAGGCCAAATTTGGAGTATTGTGTACAGTTTTGGTTACCGAATTACAGGAAAGACATTAATATGGTTGAAAGAGTGCAGAGAAGGTTTACAAGGATGTTGCTGGGACTTGAGAAACTGAGTTACAGAGAAAGGTTGAATAGGTTAAGACTTTATTCCCTGGAGCATAGAAGAATGAGGGGAGATTTGATAGAGGTATATAAAATTATGATGGGCATAGGTAGACCGAATGCAAGCAGGCTTTTTCCACTGAGGCTAGGGGAGAAAAAAACTAGAGGACATGGGTTAAGGGTGAAGGGGAAAAAGTTTAAAGGGACAATTAGGGGGGGCTTCTTCACACAGAGAGTGGTGGGAGTGTGGAGTGAGCTGCCAGATGAAGTGATAAATGCAGCCTCACTTTTAACATTTAAGAAAAACTTGGACAGGTACATGGATGAGAGGTGTATGGAGGGATATGGTCCAGGTGCAGGTCAGTAGGACTAGGCAGAAAAATAGTTCAGCACAGCCAAGAAGGGCCAAGAGGCCTGTTTCTGTGCTGTAATGTTCTATGGTTTTATGCTCTATGTTTCTATGACATCACATCACATAACCATTGGGTGTGAATAGATATTGATAACATTCTTATCAATATTTCTCAGTTTCCTGAAATAGTCATAGTCCTAGTCATAGTCATAGTCATACTTTATTCATCCTGGGGGAAATTGGTTTTTGTTACAGTTGCACCATAAATAATTAAATAGTAATAAAACCATAAATAGTTAAATAGTAATATGTAAATTATGCCAGGAAATAAGTCCAGGACCAGCCTATTGGCTCAGGGTGCCTGACCCTCCAAGGGAGGAGTTGTAAAGTTTGATGGCCACAGACAGGAATGACTTCCTATGACGCTCTGTGTCACATCTCGGAGGAATGAGTCTCTGGCTGAATGTACTCCTGTGCCCACCCAGTACATTATGTAGTGGATGGGAGACATTGTCCAAGATGGCATGCAACTTGGACAGCATCCTCTTTTCAGACACCACCGTCAGAGAGTCCAGTTCCATCCCCACAACATCACTGGCCTTACGAATGAGTTTGTTGATCCTGTTGGTGTCTCCATAAGGTCATAAATCCTCCATAAGGTCAATTTTATCATTCTGACATGAAATACATCTTAGTCTTTCAGAGTTATCTACAACATATTTTCTGTCACCTTGAAAAATATTTATTTAATAATTCCACTCTAACCAAATTACTCTGTGATGTAGCTTATATGATGCTGTGTGCTGTGCTGCTGCTGCATGTAAGTTTTCCATTGCATCTGCCCATACAGGCACTTGAGCATGAGGACAAACTCAAGGCTTCCAGCTTTTGACTTTTGAACGCCTATCCGTTTTGAAAACATCAATAATTTCAGATATGCAGATGACATTGTGTTAATTGCAAGTACGGAGGAAGAACTACAAAACTTAATTGATATAATTGTTGAAGAAAGTGCAAAAATGGGTCTATCTATCAATTGCAAAAAGACAGAACGTATGGTGATATCCAAAAAAGAAGGAGAATCCTATCTGCAGGCTGAGAATAAATGGGGAAGACATAAAACAAGTACAGAACTTTTGCTACTTAGGAAGCTGGGTGACATCAGATGGCAGGTGTGACTTGGACATCCAAAGAAGAGTAGGGATGGCAAAAGACACCTGCACGAGAATGAAGAGTATACTGACCAACACTAAACTAGGCATGACAAATCACCTCAGAGTACTGAAATGTTATGTTTATCCAGTTATGTTATATGGCTCAGAATGTTGGACAATATCTAGTAACATAAGGAAATGAATTGTAGCAGCAGAGATGTGGTTTTTGAGGAGGATGCAAAGAATATCATGGATGAAACAAATATCTAACAAGGATGTCATGAACAGAACAAACACAAAAAGAGAAATAATGTATGAGATCATGAAAAGGCAATGTAACTTCATTAGACATGTGATTAGGAAAGAGGAGTTAGAATGCACTGTAATTTTAGATTATGAGGACACTCAGTCCTCGTTTATTGTCATTTAGAAATGCATACATTAAAAAAATGATACAATGTTCCTCCAGAAAGATATCAGAGAAAACCAGGACAAACCAAGACTAAAACTGACAATACCACATAATTATAACATATAGTTACAACAGTGGAAAGCAATACCGTAATTTGATAAACAGCAGACCATGGGCACAGTAAAAAAAAAGTCTGAAGTCCCAATAGCCCCATCATCTCATGCAGACGGTAGAAGGGAGAAATTCTCCCTGCCATGAACCTCCAAGCGCCGCAAACTTGCCGATGCATTGGAAGCACCCAACCGCAGCCGACTCTGAGTCCATCCAAAAATTTCAAGCCTCCGACCAGCCCTCCGACACCGAGCACCGAGTACCAACCTCTGCCGAGTGCTTTGACCCTGCCCCGGCTGCCACGCAACAAGCAAAGCCGAAGACTTAGGACCTTCCCCTCCGGAGATTCTGGATCACACAGTAGCAGCGGCAGCGAAGCAGGCATTTCAGAAGTTTCACCAGATGTTCCTCCGTACTCTCACGTCTGTCTCCATCAAATCAGGATTGTGCACGGCATCCTACTTGATAGATAACAGATATCGCCACCGGAGTGGCTGCTGCGAGCTGTGTCGCATGGCCATCTTCTCCTCCTGATGGTTCTTATGGGAAAGATTGAAGGGAAGAAAGCAAGAGGAAGACAAAGACAAATGATGATGGAGACAGCAGCCAAAAAACTGGAAATGAGTACCAATGAATTGATCCACTTGACCCAAAACAGGAGTGTGTGGGCCATGGCAGTCAAAGCTCAAACTGGGTATGGCACCTGATGATGATGATGATCCATTTTGAATCTTAACACTTTGAATAGAACAGCAAAATGCACCAACTAATTAACATGGCTAAGGGCGATCAGTTTCTCCCTTATTTGAAAAGAAGATTCGTAACGTGCTAATGCCGATAGAATATGCCCTCAAAAATGATGATAGGATGTAATACAAATTACTGTATTCAGTGCCTATGGAGTTAGCCATTGTCTTATCAGAAGGGAACAACAATATCTTTTAGATATAATTTATATAATATTTATAAAATTTACTCCCTTCAATTCCACTCTTCACCCCGCCCCCACCCCCACTGCCTACTGCGAGCAGAGTAACTCCTGGGCTGTTCTGAACATTGGTTCTCAGGTGGTCGCTTTTCCCATTTGTCTGTCTCACTGTCACGTAAAGTTCAGTTTGGGGCTTGTTCAGATGAAACAGGTGGAAGGCCACTAATTAATGTTCCATGGCACACCGTGGCTCAGCACTGAATCACGGCACTACTATGTAGTTCAAAGTTATGCTCTTCACAAAGCACACTTTCATGAGAGTTGTTCACAATCTGTAAGAGAATTGTGCAGATTACCTGTGCCTGGAAATCGCAAATAAAGCATCACCTCTACAGAGCCATGTGTGACAAATCAGAGTGGAAATCCTGACTCGAATTTTTAAAAATACTGCAGATAATGAACAGTGTAAGTAACTATGAACAATGATGCTAGATTACTGTAAGATCAAATATTTTAAAAATGGGCTATACTTCTTTGAAAACAAAATCTCCACTATGTCATTTAAGTGGAAAAGTAATAGTTAAATAGGAAAAACAGATTTAGTCAGAAAACCGTGAACACTTTTACTGTGATTTATCTTGTGGAAAATGCTGCTCAGGGTTTTAAGCTCAGCCAACTCCATCACTGGCACTAGCTTCCCCTCCATCGAGGACATCTTCGAACGGTGATGATTTAGAATCAGAATCAGGTTTATTATCACCGGCAGGTGACGTGCAATTTGTTAACTTAGCAGCAGCAGTTCAATGCAATACATAATCTAGCGGGGGGGGGGGGGGGGAATAAATAAATAAAATAAAACATAATAATAAATAAACAAGTAAATCAATTACGTATATTGAATATATTAAAAAATGTGCAAAAATAGAAATACTGTATATTTTAAAAAGTGTGGTAGCGTCCAAATCTTCAAAGTCCATTTAAGAATTTGGACGGCAGAGGGGAAGAAGCTGTTCCTGAATCGCTGACTGTGTGCCTTCAGGATCTTGTACCTTCTACCTGATGGTAACAGTGAGCAAAAGGGCATGCCCTGGGTGCTGGAGGTCTTTAATAATGGACACTGCCTTTCTGAGACACTGCTCCCTGAAGACGTCCTGGGTACTTTGTAGGCTAGTGCTCAAGATGGAGCCGACTAAATTTACAACCCTTTGAAGCTTCTTTCTGTCCTGTGCAGTGGCCCCTCCATACCAGACAGTGATGCCGCCTGTCAGAATGCTCTCCACAGTACAACCATAGAAGTTTTTGAGAAGGCAAGAAGGCAGCATCCATCATTAAGGAACCTCACCATCCAGGACATGTCCTCTTCTCATTCCTATCAGCAGGGAGGAGATGCGGGAGCCTGACAACACAGATTCAACATTTTAGAAACTGCTTCTTCCCCTCCACCACCAGATTTCTGAATGGTCCATGAACCCGTGAGCACTACCTCACTATTTTTCACTGTTTGTGTGCTAATTATTTTTATGTATTTCTTAATATAAATTAGGGTAATTTTTTATGTATTGCCCAGTACTGCTGCAGCAAAACAACAAATTTCACGATTTCTGTCAGTGACAATAAACCTGATTCTGATGCTGAAAAAGACAGATCTGCCCACTGGGTCTATGTAGTTTCATGGGGAGCAATCCCATCAGTCCTGTTACCCTCTCCTTATTTTCCCGAAACCCTGCAATTTACTCTCTCCGATCAAATACCCTTTGATTATTTACATTAATCTCAATTAAGAAGTACTTTACAGTAACCAGTTAGTTTTTGGCAATATGAATGAAAACCCAGATCAGCAAAGGAAATTTAAAGAGGAGGCAGATATATTTGAAAAAATTAGGGAACCGTGGAGTATGGGAACAGGCAGAGAAGTGGAGTTGAGCCTGGGGTTGTGTGGCTGTTGGTACTGACCAGAGAGTTATACGTTGGACAGTGCGGCACTTTGAGAATTAATGGGCAGGGGAGCCTTGCGGCAACGTGAGCACAGGCAAGTCCTGTGTTATTGATGGAAGGAACTCACCACATTTCTGCCCTTCCAGGCACCTGCTCCCCGTCTGCAGTTACCAACCACATAGCCAGGTCAGAATCCACAAAACCGGAGTTGAAACAAGCCCCCCCGCATCTTGGGGGAGTGCTGGAGAAGGATAATGTACTTTAGAGTGTGCAGGCTATTGGACCCAGCACACCACTGCCTTGGCTTGTGTTTACTTGGATCTCCTCCCGTGCCTTCTCCCCACCCATGTTCACTGCAAATACCAAAGATACTCATCTCAACAACTCTTTGTGGTGCCGTGTTAAAGAAATTCCACAGAATTTCCTTCTGGATTTATCTGCAGCGCACTTATATTTTGGCTCTGACTCTGATCACTTGATCTTTCAAAACTGTATATATTCGTAAAGTTCTCAGTTATGCAAATATTCTGGTTTCCTGTTTAAAGAGAAAACTAGACTAACTTGTTCATGTTCCTGCTCTGTATAGTCTCTTAATTTTTGCATCAATCTTGTAAGTGCTCAAAGCCTTTTTTCCAATGCCTCTATTCCTTTTCCATAATATACACATTAGAACCATTGATATTATTCAAAAATTGATCTATCAAAAGCTCAGTTCAATCTGAGCAAATCTGCCTTTCAATGTTATTCTGATAAAAGTAACCCCAGTGCTGTGTTAACTAATCTAATGGGCCTGCTGACCAGCATGATAACTGTTGGTAACTGATGTACCTGTGTCCAGATCCTGTGTTCCCGATAACATGTAATCCCAATGAAACCCTGATCTATATTTGCAAATCACACATCCAATTTTCACATTCTAAGGTCTTCTTGAACACTGTCCCATTTTGTATTAATAGCTTGAGTCGATTTCCTCAATTGCAGACCCCAGTCAGCAACAACATCTCCTCCACAATCTCCACCAGCACGGGTGCACCATAAGGCTGTGGCTTAGCCCCCTGCTCTACTCACTTCATACTGCTGGCTGTGTGGCTAAGCACAGCACCAATGCCACATTCAAGTTTGCTGACGACGCCACTGTTGTAGGCTGAATTAAGATGAATCAGCATATAGGAGGGAGATTGAAAATAGGACCGAGTGAGTGACGACAGCAACAACCTTTTACTCAATGTCAGCAAGGTGAAGGAGCTGGTTATATTGACTGGCTGCATCACAGTCTGGTATGGAAACACCAATGCCCTTGAATGGAAAATCCCACAAAATTTGGTACCAGTCCATCATGGGTAAAGCTCTCCCCACCACTGAACCCACCTACCCGGAGTGTTATCACAGGAAGGCTGTATCCATCATCAGGGACCCCCACCACCCAGGTCATGCCCTCTTCTGGCTGCTGCCATCAGGAATAAGATACAGGAGTCTCAGGACTCACAACCACCAGGTTCAGGAACAGTTATAACCCCTCAACAACAGGCTCCTGAACCCGAGGGAATAATTTCACTCACCCCATCACTGAGCTGTTCCCATAATCTATGGACTCACTTTCAAGAACTCTTCATCTCATGTTCTGGATACTTGTTGCTCATTTATTTATTATTATTATTATTATCATTCTTTTTTTGTTTTTGCACATTTTGTTGCCTCTTGCACATGGGTTGTTCAACCTGTTGGTGCAGTCTTTCATTGATTTTATTATGGTTCTTGGATTTATTGCCTATGCCCGCAAGCAAATAAACCTCAGGGTTGTATATGGTGACATATATCTATATACACACACATACACACATTATATACGTTTAATTTGAACTTTAAAAGTTTGAAATTATACTTATTTTTAATTTTAAATATAATATATAAATTATAAACAACAGTGGTTTGAGTAATATTCCTTGTGGAAAAGCACATTTCATTTTATGCTGATCCAGACGACTACATTTATCTTCTCTGTTTTATTGGTCAGTTACTATCCATTCTGATTGTTGTTCTCAAACTCACATGCTTCAGCCTTGGTCATTTTATTTTTGTCTTCTTTAGAAAACTAAATACACGACATCCACTGCATTAAACGGACTCATTCAGACCGCTTCTGTTTCAAGTATTCAATAAGGTTAGTCAAGCATATATTTGGGATTTGTGAATATAGCTTCAAGATGTTTCTCTATTAGAGTTGATTAAGTATTTCTTCTTGCAAATTTATTCTATGACCTCATATCATTCAGCAGCTGCTTAAGAGTTTGTTAATTCTTATATTTTGTTTGCTTTCTATGCTGGATCAGCCCCTTCCCAACTCACACATCCAGGAAGATAAATGGTCCACACTACTGTCCCAATCTCATGTTTTCCTGCTACTTGATCTCTGACCCACTGCAAACCTTGTTAACACCAACCACTACAACCTGAGGTGACTGCGTATGTAGTACTAGGTAGCCACATTCATCACAGAGCAGGGTTGTGCAACACAGTAAAAGGCACTCTGCCCAACTCATCCATGCTGATCATGATATTTACCTCTGTTAATTAAATTTGCCTGTATTAGCCCTGTATCCCTTTGCTCCAATCCTATCCAAGCACCTGTCCAAATGCTCTTTAAATGTTGTAATTGTATCTCCCTCTACCACCTCTTCTGGGAGCTCATTCCACGTACTCTAAGTGAATCATTTTTAAATTGTGGGGCTCAAAGGAGGAAGACTGATCTTCTTCCCATCCTTAAGAGCAAAGATGGCATGTTTCCATTCTAGTTCTGATGGGTAGACGTGAACTATTTGATTCATATCTACTTTAACTTGCAGGTTGAACCATTTCAGTTTTACGGTGATATTCAAGGATGTAGTTTTGGACAGACAGTAACATGTAATTGCTTATAAAAATATTCACCTTCACCTCACTGGTATTTTTCACCTATAATGATGAATATGCATGGTTTTCAAAGTAATTGAATCGGAATGTACAGTACAATACAGTTGTTCAATTAGAATTTGCATTAAATTAATTTGCATTTTTGAGCCTAATTCAAAACATTCACTATTCAAATAAACTGATGAAGTGCAATGAACTGCAGACAGTGGAAACTTGAAATTCCATCAGACTTCATACTTGAAGAAACACTTCTCAAAAGACATCACAGACCAAATAAATAATGGGTCATGAGACGGGAGCAGAAACAGAAAGCGAAAAAAAAAATGAACTGCGAGGTAGAAGCCAGAATCAAATACCAGCTTCCTGAAACAGAGAGGGAGGTGGCAGGGTTGAATTGCAAACTGGTTCTCAGATGACTAATGTCAATGAGTAAGCTCGGTAAGAAGAATATCTCAATCTCAGCGTAAGAAAGGTGCCGAAGCTCCATGAGTGGCGGCTTGCAGAGTCTCCAGTGCAGCAGGTTGGAAAGAGTTGCAGAGGGTTGTAGACCGAGCCAGGGACATCATTGGCACTAGCCTCCTCACCATCAAGGACATCTTCAAGAGGCAGTGTCTCAAAGAGATGACATCTGTCATTAAGTCCCTCACCATCCAGGACATGCCCTCTTCTCTTTACTTCCATCAGGAGGAGGTACGGGAGCCTGTAGGCGCACATTCAACATTTTAGGTACAGGTTTTTATTCTCCATCATCAGATTTCTGAATGGTCCATGTACCCATGAACAGACCTCATTATCTTGCTCTTTTTTCACTATTTTTTAATATACTGTATATATACTTTAGTTTTTTATGTATTGCTGCCACAAAAAACCAACAAATTTCATGATGTACAATACATCAGTGATAATAAAGCAGTATTGATCCAAAAGGAAAACTGATTAGTCCTTTGGACCCAATAATGCACATATCAGAGCCATGAAAAGGTGTCTTTAGGATGGAAGATCTTGTGGTTATTATCTTCCAAAGTTTTATAGGTTCTGCAATTGTTCTTGTGGATTGGAAGATAGTAAATGAAGTCCCAGTATTGAAGAAATGAGGGGAAAAAGAAAAGAAACAGCCACATACCAAATCACCTCATTCAATGATGGTACATGCTAGAATATATAATGACAGATGTCAAAACAGAACACCTGAAAAAGAATAAAAGGACTGAGCAGGAATAACACAGATTTATGAGATGAAAATCTTGTTTGACTACTCACTGGAATTCTTTGATGATGTGACTCATGGAATAGACAAGAAAGAACAGAAGATGTGGTAGATTTAGACTTTTGGAAGAGATCCAATAAGGCTCCATGCAGAAGGTCACAGCACCTTGAACTGAGAGTAATATGCTGTATAGACATGGATTGAGAATTTATTGTCATTCAGAAAGAAAAGAACAAGAATAAACAGATTGTTTTCAGGTTAGCACACCACAGAGAGCATTGCCTAGGCCTCAATCTTTCATGATCTATAGCAGTGATGTAACTGAGGGGACCAGATGTCATATTTCCAAGTTTACTGATGATATTAAACTAGGTGAAATTGTGCCGAGAGAGAAAGATGTAAAGGAGGCTTCAAGGGGATATGAACAACCTAAATGAGTACGCAAGATTATAGCAGAAAGAATGCTATGTAGAAGAAAATTCTACAGAACCAAAAAACTATGTATTAGTTAAATAGTGAGGGATAGGATAATGGTAATGATCAAAGGGATTTAGGTGTGTGAACTAGGTCAAAGACCAATGTGCAGAAGCAGTGTGGAATCAAGAGGGCAAATGGAACTTAAGCATGTAAGAGGGTTTAAATACAGGAACAGGGAGGCCTTACTACAACCATATAGAGCCTTGATAAGACTACACCTGGAATATTGTCTACAGTTTTGGATTCCTGAGCTAAAAAAGGGTGTATGTGCTGGCAAGGCAGTGTAGAGACTCTGGACTGGGACATAATTGTCCAGAACTTAGAAGAATGAGAGAGGCCGTTGAAACTTAGAAAACTCTTGGAAGTCTGACAGACATAAAAGTTGCTGGTGAACGCAGCAGGCCAGGCAACATCTCTAGGAAGAGGTGCAGTCGACGTTTCAGGCCGAGACCCTTCGTCAGGACACCTAGTCTTGACGAAGGGTCTCGGCCTGAAACGTCGACTGCACCTCTTCCTAGAGATGCTGCCTGGCCTGCTGCGTTCACCAGCAACTTTTATGTGTGTTGCTTGAATTTCCAGCACCTGCAGAGTTCCTGTTGGAAGTCTGACAGACTTGATTTAAGGAAGATGAAGCAAAAACACAGGTAGCATGGTAGCGTAGCGGTTAGCACAATGCTTTACAGTACCAAAAACACAAAATACTCTGCAGATGCTGGGGTCAAAGCAACACTCACAACCCGCTGTTCCTTCGCTACATTGACGACTACATTGGTACTACTTCCTGCACCCATGCTGAGCTCGTGAATTTCATCGACTTTACTTCAAACTTCCACCCAGCCCTCAAATTCACTTGCTCTATCTCGGACACTTCTCCCCCCTTTCTCGATCTCTTGGTCTCCATCTCTGAAGACAGATTTGTCCACTGATATCTTCTACAAGCCCACTGATTCTCATAACTACCTCGACTATACCTCTTCCCACCCTGCCATATGCAAAACTGCCATTCCCTATTCCTAGTTCCTCCGTCTCCGCCGCATCTGCTCCCAGGATGAGGCTTTCCGTTCCTGGACATCTCAAATGTCCTCTTTCTTTAAGGATCGTGGTTTCCCTTCTGCCGTCATCAATGATGCCCTCACCCGCATCTCCTCCATTTCCCGCACTTCAGCTCTCACCCCATCCTCCCGCCACCACAACAGGGACAGAGTTCCCCTTGTCCTCACCTACCACCCCACCAGCCTCCGGATCCAGCACATTATCCTCTGCATCTTCCGCCACCTTCGACAGGACCCCACCACTAAGTACATCTTTCCCTCTCTACCCCTCTCCGCCTTCCGCAGGGATCGGTTCCTCCCCACAGATCTCTCACCCGGCACTTATCCCTGTAAGCATAAGTGCTATACCTGTCCCTACACCTCCTCTCTTGCCACCATTCAGGGCCCCAAACAGTCCTTCCAGGTGAGGCAACACTTCACTTGTGAGTCTGTTGGGGTCATCTATTGCATCCGGTGCTCCCGGTGCGGCCTCCTCTACATCGGTGAAACCCGACGCAGATTGGGGGACCGCTTCGTCAAGCACCTCCGCTCCGTCCGCCACAACAGACAGGATCTCCCGGTTGCCACCCACTTCAACTCTGCTTCCCATTCGGATATGTCCATACATGGCCTCCTCTACTGCCATGATGAGGCTAAACCCAGGTTGGAGGAGCAACACCTCATATACCGTCTAGGTAGTCTCCAGCCCCTTAGTATGAACATAGAGTTCTCCAACTTCCAGGTAATTCCCTCCCCCTCCCTTCCTCTATCCCTATTTCACTCTGCCTCCTCCCCCAGCTGCCTATCACCTCCCTTATGGTTCCATCTCCTTCTACTACCTATTGTGTTTTCCTCTATTCTTTCATCACCTTTCCTGCCTATGACTTCCCTGCTTCCCCTCCCTCACCCCTTTATCTTTCCCCTTACTGGTTTTTCACCTGGAACCTACCAGCCTTCTCCTTCCCACCCTTCCCCCACCTTCTTTATAGGGCCTCTGTCCCTTCCCTCTTCAGTCCTGATGAAGGGTTCCGGCCCGAAACGTTGACTGATCATTTCCACGGATGTGAGTATTGCTTTACAGCACCAGTGACCCAGGTTCAATTCCCACTATCGTCTGTAAGGAGTTTGCACGTCCTCCCCTTGATCGAAGACGTACTGTTTGCTAGGTTAACTGGTCATACTAAATTGTCCTAAATTGTCCATCTCAGATGGACGCTGGCAACACTCAAATAGGTCAGGCTATAACTGTGGGAAGAGAAACAGAGTTAATGTTTCTGGTTAGGAGACAAAAATCAGCTTGTAAAGCTGCAGTAAGGGTGATGTCCCTGATTGGCTAAAGCCAGGATGACCATGAGGTCAAACTAGTCAGTGAGTAAATGAGAGAAGTCAGCAGCTGAATCTTGAAGGAATATGAAGTGTGAAATGCAGAGCAGGAGGACAAACACAGCAGAATGGGCTAGATACATCCTCAACCTACAGAGAAAAAACAAAATAAGCTGATCTAATATCAGAGGAGGATGGCCTTATATCAAAATTGGCTAACCTCACTATATAAATTGCTGGATTCAATATTGAGTCTTGAGAGCTGCAACGTGTGACAGTGAGGATAGAGTGGAAACATTCGGCCTCCAATACTACCCAGACACCCAAAATAAGTGCGCGGAAGATCACTTATGGTCTCTCTAGGCATAGTACAGTCTTTCAGTAACAACACCAAGTCTCCCCCACCACCTGCCCCCCTCCGTCCCTGCACAAAACATACTTGTGAAACACCCTGGTTTCCTTGGCTGCGTAAGTCCAGGTGAGACACTCTCAAGTCCCACCAAATTCGTGGGATTGAGATGGCTGATCCTGCTCCAAACCCCGGTTTGTGTGGATGCTGTGTAATTTGCTACCCTGTTTCAAATTAGTGCCGCGAAATAACAGACAGCACACTGCATACGACCAAAAGAGTTATTTTTGTGAATCTTAACTAAACTAAATGGTTAGTAAAGAATAACAGAAAGAAAAGGGCCCACTCTAACTAAACAGTCAAATGTGCACAAGTTGGAGCTTCTTGTGAACTTCTCTGTCACTCACGCACTGAGTCCTCCATCAGTGAGAACGCCCACACCACCCTCCGAACGTCGCTTACGATCCATCTCACAAACGGGTCTCCCAGTGGATCATATGCTACGACCGGTTCTCCCCAGTGTTATCTCTCTTTGTCTCCCGCCGAACAAAAGCCCAAGACAAACCTTATTATCCCTCACCAAGAAAATCTCCTGCTAATTGGATGGCATGCATTCCACATCATCCCTTATCTTCAACAATAACCCAAACAGACTGAAAGCAGAAGAGAATACCTGTAAAGGTGTGAAATTACACTTGCTTTGTCACCTTCAGTTCTTATGAAACATAGACTCTGTTTATCTTTCCTCAGGTACTGCTTGATCTGTTGACTGTTTCCAGTATTTGCTATTTACCTTTCAGATTGTCAATAGATACATTCATTCCTCCTCCAGGAAGAAACAATTTGGTGTTTTAGCAGCAAGATTTGCAAGTAAGCATGAAGTTGATAAAACAATTCAATGAACACTGAAGCAAGTGGGCTGACGGGACTTTGAATTGGGAGAGTGGTAAATGAAGTATTCCGAGTAAATCCAATTTGTGTAGAATGGAGAAGGATCCAGAAAAAGTGACATTTTAGTTATTGAGCTGAAGACTTGGTATAGGGGCATGTGTGTGAGAGGAAGTCCTGTTATAGGCCAAACATTTACCCTCTGTTCCAAATCTTCAGAACAAACCCACACTGACAGTCAAGCTTGTTGAAGGCATTAAAGAAAAACGAGAAAGTTGCTGGCTGCAGATAAATGGGACAGCTGCAGAGCTGTAGCCTTTAAGCTGATGGAAATTTTAGTTCAGTTAGTGGCCTTCTTAGCAGGGACAATATAGCATGCTTCATTGTTTTATACATACTAAGAAGAGTTATAGGAGAGTGTGCAGAGCCTGTACGTACAACTGCTCAGGTATGTGTATAAAATAAGCCCGTTTCTGAAAGCTATTTATTGACCGAGTAAGGAAATAGGCTGGGAGACAAGTAACAGAGAGGAGGGATATTGACAAGTCACCTGAACCGCAGGATGTGACAGGAGCCCATGACGGGACCTCAGTTACTCACTGCATTCATTAAAGCTTTAAACACAGATTAGAAATCAAAAGAACAGGACACAAGGATTGTTGGTATTATAAGCAGAGTTGGTGAAAGTATAGAATTACAGAGATATAAACAGGTCAGTTGAACTGGCAAAACTAGTGCAAACATGTTTTCTGAACTTACCTAAAAAATGAGATCTGAATTTTCTAAATGATGAGAAAATAAAAAACAATGGAGGTGCAAGAGACACAGGAGTCCAAATATCTTAGTTTTTTTTAAAATGGGAAGGACAGATTATGGAAATAATTAACAAGATGCAGTATTAGTCTTTGCATCTTGCTGACTAGAAAATGAGATCTAATGTGTCCTGCAGTAACGCAAAGTCATGCGAGACCACACTTGAGGTACTTCTAGTCACTACACTTGAGGAAGGATGTAATCTTTCCACATACTACCAATCCCTCCACTCCCAAGGAGCTGGACCTGACTGCAAAGCCAAAGCTGCTTCCCTGACTAATGGCACACGATTGATACCATTAACTCCTGGTCATAGCGAGTCGATAAGCTTCAAGAACTGGGCCTCAGCACCTCCTTGTGCAACTGGATCCTCGATTTCCTCACTTGCAGACCTCAGTCGGTTCAGATTGGCAACATCATCTTCTCCACAATCACCATCAGCACAGGTACACCACAAGACTGTGTGCTTAGCCCCCTGCTCTACTGGCTTTACACTTATGACTGTGAGGGTAAGCATAGCTCCAATGCCATATTTAAGTTTTCTTATGACACCACTGTCGTTGGCCAAATCAAAGGTGGTGACGGATCTGCATATAGAAAGGAAATTGAAAATCTGGCTGAGTGGTGCCACAACAACCACCTCGCACTCAGTGTCAGCAAGATCAAGCAGCTGATTATTGACTTCAGGAGGAAGAAAATGAGGGTCCATGGGTCAGTCCTTACTGGGGGATCAGAGGTGGAGAGGGTCAGCAACTTTAAACTCCTCAGTGTTATCATTTCAGAGGATATATTCTGAGTCCAGCATGCAAGTGCCATTACAAAGAAAGCACAGCATTGTCCCTACTGAAGGTTAGTGAAGATTCGGCATGTCATCTAAAACTTCGACAAACATCTAAGCAGTGGAAAGTATACCGATTGCTTGCATCATGGCCTGGTGCACCTTGAACAAAAAAAAACAACAAAAAGTCATGGATACAGCCCAGTCTATCTCGGGTAAAGCCCTCTCCACCACCGAACACAGCTTCAAGGAACACTCTCATAGAAAAGCAGCTGATTATCATCAAGGACTCCCAGCATCCAGGCCATGCTCTCTTCTTGCTGCTGCCATTGGGAAAGAGGTACAGGAGCCCCAAGAGCCACGCCACCAGGTTTCAGAATAGTTATTATCCCTCAACCATCAGGCTCTTGAACCAGAAGGGATAACTTCACTCACCCCAAAACTGAACTGTTCCCACAACCTATGGACTTACTTTCAAAGGCTCTTCATATCACATTCTCAATAGTTATTGCTTATTTATTATTACTTCTTAAATCTTTGTATTTACAGTTTGTTGTCTTTTGCACACATGTTGTTTGCCTGTTTTGTGTGCGGGTTTTCATTGATTCTATTGTGTTTCTTAGTATTTACTGTGAATGCCCATTAGAAAATAAATCCCAGCGTTGTATATGGTGACATATATTTATTTTGATAAGAATATACATTTTCTTTGAACTTTGATTCACTTAGCTCAGTATCATATTTGAGTGCCTTCATGAACCCATTGAACTACTGGTACTCCACTGGCCAAAATTCCTCTAAATACACAGCAGTGTTCCTTCTTGGAATAACGGCATGTCTGGGATTGATATATTGCGTTTCGCAAGTATTGCATGTTTGCACTCCTAGTCATCTTCCTATGACCGGACAATGTGAATGTTGTTAAAGACAAGAGCAACCTTGTTGATGATAGCAGCGAATGACTACCTATACTCACTGAATTATTATTTATTATTCTTTGTTTTTTTTTGTATTTGCACAGTTTCTCTTCTTTTGCACATCGGTTGTTCGTCAGCCTTCGTTCATCGATTCTATTGTATCTCTTTGTTCTCCTATGAATGCCTGCAAGAAAATGAATCTCAGAGTAGTATATGCTGACATAAACCTGTACATGCTTTGATATTAAATTTACTTTGAAAGTTGAAACTTAGCTATTACGATAAGGGGCCACAGTCATTGGTAGAAACTCATACAAGAATTCTTTAACTTATGAGGGAAAAAACTGGAGATTCCAACTGTAAATAGCATAGTTTATAGTCAATTTTATTGTCATTCAACTATATAACATGTATGCTATCAAACAAGACATTTCTTGACTATAAACATTGCATTTTTAAAGGCATTAGTCATAACTTTGTTAATGCTTTCCCATGACATTAAATCTATACCAGCTCACAAGGCAATCCCATATCCCAGTAATTTTTCTTGTAATCTATCCCTCCACATTCTTATCGACTCCCTCCAAATTCTACCATTCACACCCACACACCACGGGCAACTTACAGTGGCGAATTAACCTACCAACCAGCGCATCTTTGGGATGTGGGAAGAAAACGGAACTAGCCAGAGGAAGCCCATACCGACATCATCGGAGGTCAGGGTCAACCCTGGGTCACCAAGCACTGTGAGATGGCAGTTCTGCTCACTGCATCACTTGTACATTCTTTGCATTTGATGGCAAATTTAAATGTCAACCACACATGATTACTAAGAAAATGAATGAGATAAAAATAGCCTTGTATTTTCTGACATACCAAAGAAATGTAATAACATACAGAATTAAAACTGGTGACTTAATTTAGCTTTCTTTGCCTATTCCGGCCTTTGAAAATGCAGTTAATGATGAAGCTCATGTGTATGTAATAAACAACACACAGCCCACATAAAATGCACAAAAAGAACCCAGCAAAGCATATAATCAGCAGTCACATTTCACAGAATAATGCAGTTTCCTTTTCTCCATTTTTATGGCCAACAGTCTCCAAGTAAAATTCAACTTCAAAGTCAAATTTGGCTACCGCTCAGACACTCTGGACAGGGCATTTGCAAGCTGCCTTTAAGGACATTCTCACAGCAGATAATAATGCAACTCCCTGCAGAGTCAACAGGAAGTATGTAAGCAAAGAAAAGATAGCAGAAGCTTGCAGTCTTAAAACAGCACAGCGTTGAAATGAAACTTTGAAGAGAAATCAAAAACTTTATAACCAGCAATTAACCACAAAGCTGTTTTTCACTTCATTGTCAAATACCCTTCTTCAGTGAAATTTCTCTGAACTGCGCTTGCGTGTCCATATACACGCCGTGCTAGGGAGAGATTTTACTATGATGAGAAGGTTTAAATCTATTAAAAGAGCAAGAACTCAGAAATCTTCACAAACTCACAACAGCTTAGACATCACATTCCATCACAGGAAAGCAGCGTCCATTTTCAAGGGTCTCCAGCACTTGGGCCATGCTCTCTTCTCGCTGCTGCCATCAGTAAGAAGGTACAGGAGCCTCAGGATTCATATCGCCAGCTTCATGAACAGTTATTACCCCTCAACAACAGGTTCCTGAACCAGAGGGAATAACTTCATTCACCTCATCACTGAACTGTTCTCACGACGTATGGACTCACTTTCAAGGACTCTTCGTAACATATTGTTGATATTTATTGCTTATTCATTTGTTTTTCTCTCCTTTGCCTTTTGCACGTCAGTTGTTTGTCCGTTCTGCTGGGTGTGGCCTTTCATTGATTCTATTGTGCTTTTTGGATTTACTCTGCATGCCCACAAGAAAACAAACCTCAGGGTATGGTGTTCTTTGATAATAAATTTACTTAGAACTTTGAATATATATTTAATCGAGGACAGAATTTAAAACATAAATATTCATAAATCCCAGCTTAACCTGCCTTCGCATGGCCCCTTCTTCTCACCTACCTATTACCTCGCCCTGGGTCCTCTCCTCCCTCTCTTTCTTCTATGGTCCACTCTCCTCTCCTATCAGATTCCTTCCTCTCCAGCTCTTCACCTTTCCTACCCACCTGGCTTCACCTATCACCTTCTAGCAATCCTCCTTCTCCTCCCCCCAACCTTTTTATTCTGGCGTCTTCCCCCTTCCTCTCCAGTTCTGAAGGTCTCTGCTCAAAATGTTGACTGTTTATTCATTTCCATAAATGCTGCCTGACCTGCCGAGTTCCTCCAGCATTTTGTGTGCGCTGCTTTGGATTTCCAGCATTTGTAGAATTTCTTGTGTCTATGATTTCCAGCTTAACGTTGTTGCTCTGAAAAAAACCTGAATTACCATTCGAGGATTTTTTTTTAAGTTTCAGGAAGGTCATTTTCTCCTCAGCGTGATATCATTCAAGCTAGAAATAAGAAGAAAACCATAAACCTTTACTACCGAAGCTGCACCTCAGACATCAAAAGATAACGATCAGTTTTGTCATATGTACATCAAAACATAGAGTGAAATGTGTCATTTGTGTCAATGACCATCATAGCCTGAGGACTGGGCTGGATGGAGGCCAGCCCACAAGTCTTGCCACGCTGCATAGCATGCTCACAGCTCACTATTACTAACCATAACCATACGTCTAATGGCATGTTGGCCTTCATAACAAGGGGAGTTGAGTATAGGAGCAAAGAGGTCCTTCTGCAGTCGTACAAGGCCCTGGTGAGACCCCACCTGGAGTATTGTGTGCAGTTTTTGTCTCCAAATTTGAGGAATTTGGCATAGGTTCACTGGGTTAATTCCAGGGATGGCAGGAATGTCATATGTTGAAAGATTGGAGTGACTGGGCTTGTATACACTAGAAGGACGAGAGAGGATCTGATTGAAACATATAAGATTATTAAGGGATTGGACACGCTAGAGGCAGGAAACATGTTCCCGGTGTTGGGGGAGTCCAGAATCAGAGGCCACAGTCTAAGAATAAGGGGTAGACCATTTAGAACGGAGTTGAGGAAAAACTTTTTCCACACAGAGGGTTGTGGAAATGTGGAATGCTCTGTCTCAGAAGGCAGTAGAGACCAATTCTCTGGATTCTTTCAGGAAAGAGTTAGATAGAGCTCTTGAAGATAGCGGAGTCAAGGGATATGGGGAGAAGGCAAAACAGGGTTCTGATTGTGGATGATCAGCCATGATCACAGTGAATGGCGGTGCTGGCTCGAAGGGCCGAATGGCCTACTCCTGCACCTATTGTCTATTGTCTTTGGAACAGGGGAGGAAACCAGAGCTCCCGGAGGAAACCCACACAGTCACGGGAAGTATGTGCAAACTCCTTACAGACAACAGCGGGATTTGAGGTCTGATCAGTGACTTCTGGTGTTGTAAAACTTTGTGCCACCCTCAGGTGCAATCTAACTCTCGGCTTCCAAGCCCCTCCCTGCTGCCTTACCTGCTGCTTACTTCCAGCATTTATTGTTTCTTCCTCAGTACTTTGCTGGCTTTTCATGTTTGAATCTTGTGACCAAGAGTTTGGGAAGAACTACTTGTAGTACTGTTGAGTCACTAGTGATTAATTCCAAATTAGAAATAAACTATGTCTCTCAGAATCAACAGCACGAGAAACCTACAAATTAATTGTTCTACAATTACCCTGAAGCCTTTGGTAAACTGTGCAGCCAAGCGTGAGGAAAGCTCCAAACTCCACCTTTAATGTGCTATTTGACCAAAAATCTAGGTCAAGTGTTTAGGAGCAAAGTACTATACACTTGCAACAGGGCAATGTTTGATGTGCCAATTATTTTCCTTGTCTAATCCTATTATTTCCTTCCTCAAATACCAACACCCAGGCACAATGCATCGTTTGCTGATTCAAAGCATATGTTCATATGTCAGTGCTGTGCTATTTAGCCATGTAGTAATGGATTGCATCATCACCTTCCTTCATTTGAACCTCTCTAACAGACCCACTGGTCACAATCAGAAATAAAAACGAAGAACCATCTTCTCCTCCCTAGCTGAGGAACGCTGAGCCAATTATAGGCGTTTAATTGTTGCTCTGCCTGACAGAAGCTAACAGCACAGACGAGGATTGCTCTGTTGCTCAATGATCTGAATGCCTGATCTACTTACCGAACAATCTTCCTGAACCACTGGGGAAGCTTTCATCAAAGATTAACCAAACAGCGTGACATATAATGAAGATGCATTGCCTTTCCAGGATGCCTCCACTGCATTCTTTTAAACAATGCCACTCTGACCTGTCAGAATTAAACAGATGAGCTGCAATTGTGCATTTAATATAATGCACCTTCCTGCAATACAATGGCTGTGCTTATTCATTTCAAGTCAACTTTTTCACTTTGTCATATTCATAAGGACAGTTCTTATCATATCCACAAACAATTTTATAACAATTGTTTAAAAACAATTTATGTTTTGATATGGTTCCAATATTAAATTTAAAGAAATCTGCTGTTGGCTTTCTATTGTTGGCTTTTTTTTTGCTCTTTTAAAAAAATTGGTAATGACATAATATTTGGCATTTTCTCAACAGTGCTCCTCACATCTGGCAGGTAGTTTGTGCAATGGTTTACAATCTGGAACTGGTTTACTGGACAGGAGGTACAGGTATCAGGTTCAAAGTCAAAGTCTAGTTTATTGACATATGCTCAAGTACATGTATGCACAAGTACAACAAAAAACTTACTTGTATAACAGGCATACAGCAACAGATAAGCAGCATTCACAAGAACAAATATAACTTATACAAGAAAGAATACAATTGGAACAAAATGGTACATTACAAAGCAAAGTAAGAATACTAGAATGCCTTCCTTGTGATTCCTGCCTCTACAGATTTTTATAAATTCAGTCAGAGTAGATATGTAAATGATACAACTAATCTTAACTTCTCCAAGTAAGCAACTTGGCCAGGGCTCTTGCTTTACAGACTATAAAATGGGCACAAGGAACATACGAAAGTTAAGATATGATGAAATTACAGAAAAGGTAATGTAAAGAGACCAGCGGGGAAAAAAATCCTTTTTTAAGCCCTTTTCTTATATTTATGTTAGCTTATGGGAGATAGGCATTGCTAGCAAGGCCAGTATTCATTGTCTTGAACACCCTTGAGAAGGCTGTGATGAACCACCATGTTACAGTCACGTTGAAGAAAAAATTTACAAAAAATATATTGAAATTTATTTCAAAATATGAAGGCTATTGTATTTCAGAATCTGCAAAGCTGAATTGTAGAAGAAGCCATGTGAAATACATTGCACAACTGTTGTCCAAATCCTAATAAATATGTTTTCTATTTTAACAGAAAGCTATTTTTGAATATTATTTGGTATTTCCAGTGAGGTGCTTACATCTGAATAAAACAAAGGCTAAAACTTCTGGTTTAGGATAATGAAATTGATCACTCCTGCCTGAGGTCCTTCTTTCAAAAGCTTTATAATGATAGAACCGTACAGCAGAGAGACAAGTCAGTTCTCATCAGTGCTAACTCTAATACAGTACTTATCTAAGCTCTTTAGGCTGGATTCATTTGCCCTATCTTATTCCTGGCCTCACTAGCACAATGCACAGAGAGCAGTCTCAATTTTTTTTTGGCGCATCACACCAGACAGTCAGCCATTCTTGTCTGGTACGTAGTGTCAGAATTGGTCTCCTTTCAGATTAACCAGGTCACGATATGAACGTTCCTGACTTAACTCTTTTTTTTTAATGAGGCCAAGTGGCTAACTCAACGCTCAACCCAGCATGGATGGAAAGTGTGCTCGAGGGGTGGCTCGACTTGGATTCGAACTTAGGAGCCTTCGCTCCACAGTCCAGGGCTGTTACCATTGCGCCACCAGCCGGCATCTCAAAACTACAACCTTAAAGATCCTGTTTTTCAAACTTCTGCCCAGCTCTCTAAATTCCCTTTGCAGAATAATATCTCTCTGCTTATCTCCCACCGATGCTACTCAACATTGATCACAGATGCTCCTCACTCAGAGATCGATAGGTTCTTAACTGGTAAAGAATTTAAGGATTGCAGGGAAAAGCTGAGAGAATGGTGACGAAAAGAAAATTACCAAGATTGAATGACAGATCAGACTCAACAGGCCAAATGGCCTAATTCTGCTTCCATATCTTATGGTCTTATGGACGTGACGAGTTCCTCTCCTTATAAGCAGCCAAAAAACAAAGAAACTGAATGAAAAATTAAATTTAAATTAAAAACCCATTAGAAAAAGACCGTCAAACAGCCAAAGTGTAAAGAAAAAAAAACAAATCGTGCAAACAATAAACACAAGCAAATAACGTTCAGAACTGAAGTCCATAAAAGAAAGCCCATCTACAGACACAAAGCCACAGCCTCAGTTCAGTGCAGAGCTGAGTAAATGTCGTGGAGCAGCAAGCTGAATCAACCTGTCCCTCGCCTCCAGTCCCAACACCCTGACATTTTCAGTCTGGCCTGGTACATAATATGTCGTCCAAACATCAGATTCTGTCACTTCAAGACGCTCTGCGGCCCGGACCCTGCTGCCTCGATTCAGCCTGTGACCTGACCTTTCCAATCTGGCCCAGTGCTTAAATCGATCAAAACTCAGGTCTTTTCTTTCCCTCAACAACAGGCCTGCTGCCTTGTCTTCCTTCTGTTCATCTCACCCTAGTTCTGCTGCATCTATCACCTCCAAGTCCAAAGGGAAATTATAGGCTATTGTTTGCGATGATCGTCTACCAGAAAAACTGTTACTAGTCAAGTATTTAGTGGTTCCTTTGTTTTGTTTGCCACTGATAGGTAGTCACTGAGCTACACCAGCGCCATCTTAAACTGAAAGCTGCAGTGTTTTTCTATTTTTCATTAAATTCTGTTCATTACTTCCAGCATCAAACTTAAAACAGTTTGTCCAGTCCCGCCGAATAGTTTCGAGCCGAAATGTCAACTGTACATTTTTCCATAGATGCTGCCTGGCCTGCAGAGTTCCTCCAGCATTTAGTGCGTGTTGAACAATTTGTCCTATTTTTTCAGGTTGTGGATGGTGGCATCCACAACCTGAAAAACATCATACTCTTCTGTCAGATGCTTCACACTCACACTGTGTCAAGTTTCTCCAACAATTTGATTTTCTGTGTTTTAGATAACCATAAATACTTCCTTTGTTCCTTTTCACTATTACTCATACGGGTAACTGCAGCCCTTTTTGACGTTTTGAACAATATCTTCATAGCACCAAGCAGAGAAGAAGCGCAAAACACATGGTAATCACCGTGAGTAATGCAAGAAGCCTTGGCTATGCTGATTGCTGAAAACAAACTGTTGCCAACAGGACCCTACTCAGGGTACGTGATCTCACTTCTCACAACTGCCTGTGATGCGGTGCTTCACTTGGGAACCTTCCCAGTTCCTTGTGGAATTTTCCATTTCTGGCGTCATATCAGCACTCTAAAAAATTTCAGATTTTCAGATAAGCGGTGCCGAGCCTGTATCATGAAACCAACATGGACCGTGACCCTTTGGCTGGTTCAGAATCTACTGAACGTATTCCAATGCATCCTTGACCCTAGCACCTGGGAGGCAACAAAGCATCCTGAATTGTTGCTCACAGTCACAGAAATGCTTGTCCATCTCTCTGACAATCATGTCCCTTATCACTACTGCCCATCTAAACTGACAGTAAAAAGCAGCTGTTACCACAAAGTAACTGTAGCCTCTGTGAAAACAATGCTTCAGACTTGGTATACAAGTGCTGCAGATGTGAACACCTGAAACAGAGCTGATATTTCATTATGCTCACGTGGCATCCCTGGACACCATCAGAGAGCAGGCAGGGAATGCACTGCATGGAATCTGCCAGCAAGATTAACCTCCTGCATTTGGGAGTTCATATGCCACAGTCAAACCTGCTGACACTTTCCAGCAAGTTTCAGTCCATTTTGAACCTGCCCTCTACCTCTTTGATACCAGAGATAAGTGATTTCACAGCATCTTTTATCTGAAGTCTCACTCATGGACCCATTCGACTAGCAACCTGAAGTTCGTGAGTTCGAGCCCCAGCCCAGGCAGCATGCTGTGTCCTTGAGCAAGGCACTTAACCAGTCAGTGCTCTGTGATGACACTGGTGCCAAGCTGTACCGGCCCATGCCCTTCCCTTGGACAATATTGGTGTTGTGGAGAGGGGAGACTTGCAGCATGGGCAACTGCCGGTCTTCCATACAACCTTGCCCAGGCCTGCGCACTGGAGAGTGAAGACTTTCCAGGCGCAGATCCATGGTCTCGCAAGACTGATGGATGCCTTAAACTCATGGACCGCAGAAATATCAAGTGATCACGTTGATATCAGGTTAATCTACATCTGCCAATTTATCAAATTCACTTAGTCTAGTGAAATGGACCATAAGGTATTGGAGCAGAATTGGGCCACTTGGCCTATTAAGTCTGCTAGACTATTCAGTCATGGCTGATTTATTTTCCATCTCAATCCCATTCGCCTGCCTTCTCCCCATTACCTTTGACATCCTTACTAATCAAGGACCTATCAACCTCCATTTTAAATATACCTCATTACTTGGGCAGTCTGGGCAATGAATTTCACAGATTTATCACCCTCTGGCTAAAGAAATCCCTCATCATCTCTGTCCTAAAGGGTGTCCTTCTATTCTAAGGCTGTGCTCTCAGGTCCTAGACACCTCAGTATTGGAAACATTCTTTCCACGTCCACTCTACCTAGGCCTTCCAATATTCGGTAGGTTTTAATAAAATTCCCGCCCCCCCCCCCCCCTCAGTTTTCTAAACTCCAGCAAGTATAGGCCCATAGCTATCAAATGCTCCTCAGACATTAGCCCTTTCAATCCTGGGATTATTCTTGTGAACCTCCTCTGGACCCTCTCCAATGCCAGCATATCCTTTCTGAAATAAGGGGCCCAAAATGCTCACAATATTCCAAGTGTGTTCTGACCAACGCCTTATAAAGGCTCAGTATTACACCACTAATGATCTTGAAAGATCATTACTAATGCCTCCATAATCTTTTCATCTACCTCTAGAACCTTGGGTGAGGTCCATTTGCTGCCTTATCTACCTTCAGACCTTTCAGCTTCTCTAACATCTTCCCTTTAATAACAGTGACTACACACACGTCTGCCTCCTGACACTCTCAAATTCCTGGCACGCTGCTGGTGTCTTCCACAGTGAAGACTGATGCAAAATACTAATTCAGTTTGTCTGTGACTTCTTTATCCCCCATTACTACCTCTTCACGATTATTTTCCAGTAATCCGATGTCCACTCTTGCTTCTCTTTTACTTTTGATATATTTGGAAAAAAATTGCTATCCTCTTATATCATTGGGAAGCTTGCCTTCATATTACAGAGGTTGAATATTCATTCTACAGAGGTTGTATTGACAGCATCCCGAGCAGCTGCATCACTGCCTGGTTCGGAAATTGCACCATCTTGGATCACAAGACACTGCAGCAGATAGTGAGATCAGCTGAGAAGATCATCGGGGTCTCTCTTCCCGCCATTACACACATTTACACCACACACTGCATCCGCAAAGCGAACAGCATTATGAAGGACCCCATGCACCCCTCATACAAACTCTTCTCCCTCCTGCCATCTGGGAAAAGGCACCGAAGCATTCGGGCTCTCACCACCAGACTATGTAACAGTTTCTTCCCCCAAGCCATCAGACTCCTCAATACCCAGAGCCTGACTTGACACCAACCTACTGCCCTCTACTGTGCCTATTGTCTTGTTTATTAGGGGGGGGGGAGATAGAGAGGGAGGGAGGTGGGTGGAGAGAGTGGGTGGAAGAGCGGGAGAAAATCATTCAGAGCAGGTGCCTGTATCAGCTGGGCCCATATTAATGACCATTAGACTGGCCACTGAGTACCCCACTTTGCTGTCTCCACCATCAAGACACCAACAGAAAAGTTGCTGTAAGTAAACTAACACTGGAGGACTCTAGGACCTGTAAAGACAACTCTGTATAGACAGCATATCACAAACAGCCTGATGACCCCCCAATGAACAGGAGCCAGTCCACAGTGTATCCACAGGATCTTGACTCCCACCATAATCAGCTCAGAATTTCCACCGGGAAACACCGGGACTGCTGTGACAAGAAAGACCAGGGGATACAGTAACTCTGGGCGCAAGAATGTTCTCAGATTAGTAGCCCTTCCCTGCCTCATACAAAAGGGAACATTGTGCCAAGCACCTCACTGCCAAGGTCCAACAGTATATCCAGGACCTAAAAAAGAAACAGTGAGTTGGAAGACAGCAGGAGTTCCAGCAACTCACTGTGGATCTTTTCTTGCCACCAGAAAACCATTGTACCAGGAACATACGCATACGATTAAAGTAGAAACAGTAAATTAAGTAATTTTTTTAGTTACCTGAAAAATCCCACATATTTTCAACTATGTTGAGTGCCTAGGTTAGATTAGAGCTCAGCACAGTCTTAAAATGATATCTAGTTATATCAGGTTTAAATAAAACATCCTTGTGACATCTTACCATGAGAAAAGTAAATTCCATGAAATCACTTTATTTCAAATGATGTGCTTTGAATGTTGTGGAAAAGCTTATGACATTGCAGTCAGTAGAAGGATATTAAATCACTGATAGCAACTTCAGATTTTTAACTTCAAGCACATGTTCACAAAGTCGCTATCAGTCTCATCGTGAGGTTATTGTGAACACTGGTGGTTTAATTGTTACTATCACCACAGATTTAGAGCCATTAAAAAAAATTGAGGCCTTAGTATAAACCCTCAGTGAACCAGTAATCACATCTTGCCAATGTGAGGATAAACCCAATAGTCCTTCCCAATAGTCCTACTCTTGTCAATGCTCACACTGACTTGAAACAACAATATTTCATCCTGTCCAGCTCTTGGCTCCATCCCTCCCCCTCCTGTCTTCTCCTATCATTTTGGATCTCCCCCTCCCCCTCTCAAATCTCTTACTAACTCTTCCTTCAGTTACTCCTGATGAAGCATCTCAGCCTGAAACGTCGACTGTACCTCTTCCTAGAGATGCTGCCTAGCCTGCTGCGTTCACCAGCAACTTTGATGTGTGTTGCTTGAATTTCCAGCATCTGCAGAATTCCTGTTGTTTGAATATTTCATCCAGTTGATTTCTACTGCAGACTATCCATCAATTTAGAAATCGCAGAGTAACCTTGTTAAAAGTCTACAGGGAAGACAATGATAAAAGAAAAAGCTCTGAAAATAAATAAGGCCACTGACTTGGTACTTCAAGATACCGAAATCATGAAATCAGAGAATAGGTAAAGCACGGTGTAACTATTCTATGCCAGCTCTATGTAAGAGCAATCTAGTTAGTTCCCATAGCCCCACAGGTTCTTTCGTTTCTGACAATTCCTTTAGATTGTTTCTAGCACAATTGAATCTGCTGCCACTATTACAGCTGGCAAGACCAAGCCCCAATCACCCATCCCATTAAAATAATTCCATCCTTATTTAACTTTCAGTTCTTTTGCCTGTTACCTTCATTGTCACCAGGTTTCATCTATCCCATCTATATTTACTGTGATTTTAAAACCTCCTTTCAAATCCTTGTGCAACATTTTGGGAAAACAATCACAATTTCTCCAGCCTAGGCATTGCTTGGGTCCCTCTTAGCTGGATCCATTTGAGTAGATCTTTTATGTACTCTCTTTTTGACCTTTCCTAAAGTGTGGCACCCAGAAATGGATGCTATACCCCACTTGTAGCCAGACCAGTATTTTATCAAGGCTCTGTGATTTCCTTACAAGCCTAGGATCATCTCCTGCATTTTAACTACTTTCCAAATCTGCCCTATCACTTTTGACAAATTCTCACTTTCCAAATTCTTTCCTCTTCCCATTTTTCCTAGGAAAACATAAAACTTCACATATTTTAAGAATTAAAATTTCATCCAGTGCCCATCTGCCCTTCCCACCAATTTATACACACATATATTTTAGCATTCACCTCACAGTTCATTATGTGTCTGAGTTTTCTATGATCTGCAGACTTGGAAATTGCACCCTATACATCCATGTCGATGTTACTAATATATACAATGAAAAACAGTGGTACCAATCCCAGGAGAACTCCAGTGCATAATTCCTCCTGTCTGAAAAACATCCTTTCACCTTTACTGTTTCTTATTACAAAGTTAATTTTCTAGCAACGTAACAATGGATCCTCTTATTTCATGGGCTTCAATCTTGGGAAGTTCACATATACCGCATCAACCACACTTGTCTCATGATACCGTTGGTTACTTTATCAACATAATTCTATCAAGCTAGTTCAACACAATTTGCCTTTCATGTTAGACCATTAGCAAAGCATAATGGTCTAACTTACTGCTAATTCTGTCCCTAATTATTGTTTCTGGAACTTTTGCTCACCATGAAGATTTGACTGAATGGTCTGTAATTACTAGATGTATCTCCGATTTTTTTGGTGCAGATTTGCAGGTTTCTCACTTTCAGACATTAGCTCTAAATCCACAGCTGTTTGGAAGATTATAACGGATACACTTACAACTTTCTTGAGCAACCTTTGAAATATTTCATGTGGATCAGGTGATTTATCCACTTTAAGTGCAGTTAACATTATTATTACTTCCTCTTTCATTTTTTTTTGCCCATGCAGAATCTGTTATCCATTGTTGAGACTCCCTGGTAAAAACTGATGTATTGTTTCATTTAGTACCTCAGCCATAATTTCTGCCTCCAAAGTCTTTAGCTCTCTGAACAGTCCCACCTCTCTGCCGGCTAATGGATTTCTTTTTTTATTCTCTTTTACATATTCTGCTAATCTTTTCTTATGCTCTCTCTGTTTCTCTACCTTCACTTTTTAAATTTCTCTCTGAAATATCCATAATCAGCTTGGCCCTCACTTATGTTAACAAAGTGCCATTTGCCATATGTTCTTTTTCTTCAAATTTTGGCCACCTATGCTATTATAGGTTAAAGTTTCCTGCCTGGGATATATCTAGACCATGAAGGTCTCTAATAGGTCAATACCTAGCAGTCTTCCATTCCAAATCCTTGGCCCAGATCTGTTCTCATCTCATAACTGGTCCTTCTCCAAGAGACTTTAAAAAAAAAATGTAATCCCTTTCACTGTTCCAATCCATAAGATATTATGATAGCCATTTCCTACATGTTTCCTCCCTGATAACTGTTCCACATGGCCTGGCATATTTCCCAGAACTTTGTCTAGCACTGGCAATTTCCTCATTGGGTCAGAAATGTAATGATCAAGAAAGGTCCCCTGAACAAACTTTAAAGCACTTTGCTCTCTATAGCTATTCCAATCCTTTATCTGAACTGTTGAATTTTCTCACTATCATTGTGTCTTTTGTATATTTGTAGTTTCCCTTAAAAATTTGCTCCTCAACATCTTTTCCAAAAGCTGCTAGCCTGTAGAACCGTCCGTGCAATGTATTCTCCCCTCTGCTATTTCCTAACTTTAGGCAGATACATTCTGTTTTTGATCATTTCTTTCTTGAGGACTCTAATGTTCCTGTTAATTAATAACCGCCATATATCCTCCTTTCTTCCCTGCCCTATCTATTGAACATTTTGTATCTAGGAGCATGTAGGACCAATTCCTTCACTTTCTAGCCAATCTTCACATAGCTTATTCTACTATAGCTCACTTACTGCATTTATTATCAAGAACAGTAACATATATCAAAGCTTCTTGCATCTTCTTTTTCTCTGATACTGACTAAACACTACCTATTTCTTGCTCTGGAGCCATTTATCTCTTCAAATCTTTCTTGGACTTTTCATTTTGTTTTAAACACTATGTTCCGATGTCTATCCCGCTATCAAAATTAGCTTAACACCGCTCTCCAATGACTAGTTTTTATCCCCCTGAGAACATTGGTCTGAGTGTAAATGTATCTAGCCTACACATATTCCACCTTCCCGAGAAAAAGCTCCAATGCGTGCGGAAGCTCCCCACCCTGCACCATCTCAGTCCTTTTATTAGCGCAGTACTTCAATTTCTATGCTCATTGGCACTGGCTCAGAGAGTAATCTAGATGTTACAAGCATCGAGATACTGCTTCCTATCCCTTTTTAACTTGTTAAAATCTACTATGCATCCTCTTCCCTCCTCTGCTCCAGATTGACAACTCAGTATAAATGGTTTTATTGTTTTGTACATGTATGTTTATGAACAAGATAAACCACTGCTGATCAATACAGCAATTTTCCAGTTTACTTCCTTTCTTTGTCAAGCATGTTTCTCCATATTGTTACAAGCTCAGAGACATGATTGAAGCAAAGGCAGGACAGGCAACTCAATGTTCCATGGTACAGGTGCTTCTGGTACTTTAGGGGAGGGAGTACAAGAAGGAGGGGGCATTGCAAAGTTGCTGAAGAAAATCACCTGTGCAGGAAAGAAGTATGCCTTGAAAGGCTCTTCAAATGAGGTCATCTTTTTAGTAAAGATGGGGCATTCAGCTTGCCCGAGTTACACCACAAACCTCCAGCAGGCAGCTGGAGATAGACCAAATATGTAAGCAAGCCTCAGAGCGGTGGAAGAACAAAAGGATTCCAGTAATACAGAATTTTTAAACAAATTGTTTGACAGTCTTTGTTAGCATGTAGGTTTTCACTGATGCAGTTGCACCTGCTGTGAATGCCTGTAAGAAAATGAATCACAGGGTAGTATATGGTGATATATGAGGGGTAATTGATAAGTTTGTGGCCTAACGGAGAAGGAGTCAATTTTAGAAAACCTAGCACATTTATTTTTCCTACATTTACACACTTAGTCCAGTGGTCGTGGAGCATACGGATCACTTCTTTGTAGAAGTCAGTGTCTTGGACCTCCAGAAGTGGTCACAGCAGGGGTGATTGATAAGTTCGTGGCCAAAGATAGAAGCAGATGAATTATTAACTTCAAACTTTCTGCATTATCACTCAAAGAGTTGACCTGCACGTGCATGTAACGAGAACTGTATAACTCATCTCCTTCCACCCTAGGCCACACACTTATCAATCACCCCTGCTGTGGACCACTTCTACAAAGAAGGGATCCATATGCTCCACGACCGCTGGACTAAGTGTACATGTAGGAGGGGCTATGTTGAAGAATAAATGTGCTAGGTTTTCTAAAATTGACTCCTTCTACCCTAGGCCACGAACTTATCAATCACCCCTCATATATGTACTTCGATAATAAATTTACTTTGAACTTTTTCAATTTCCTCAGTACTAACCAGAAGAAGAAAAAAAAAATGCTGAAGGAACTCAGAGGGTCAGGTTGTATCTGCAAAGGGAAATGGACAGTCAATGTGTCAGGTGGCAACCTTTCACCTGCACTGGGTGGTCCAAAAGATTACAGCCTACAAAATCCCAGGCAATATAGCAAATTGGATTCAAGGTTTTCGTTGTATGCTTTTGTAATTGGAAACCTCTGATTAGTAGTGTACCACAGTGTTGAGATCTTCACAGTTTTACATACACCGTAATAATTTCTATATGAATGTGGGAGGTATGATTTGCAGATGAATGAAAATTAGTGGTGATGTTGATATTGAGGAATACATACAAAATGCTGTAGGAAATCAGCAAGTCAAGCAACATCTATAGAGGAGATTAAACAGTTGACATTTTGGCCAAGACTCATTTCCTTCCATCACTATCAACACTGCTCTCACATGCATTTCCCATGCATCTGCTCTTACCCCATACTCCCATCCTCAAAACAGAGATGGGTTCCTCTTGTCCTTATGTTCCACCCACGAGCCTCCGGACCCCGCACACCACTCTCTGTAACTTCTGGCATCTCTAATGGGATCCTACTACTAAGCATGTCTTTCCCTCCCCCTCCCCTCTCTGTTTTCCATAGGGATCACTCTCTCTGTGACCTCCTTGTCCATTCATCCACCTCCACTTATCTCCCTCCTGATACTTATCCATGCATGTGGTACAAGTGTTACACCTGCCCCTGCACCATTTAGGGCCCCTGACAGCCCTTCCAGGTAAGGCAATACTTCACCTACGAATTTGGTGAAGGCACTTATTGTATATGGTGCTCCTAGTAGGGCCTCTTCTACAATGTGAGATCTGACGTAGATCAAGGGACCACTTTGTCAAGCCCCTTTGCTCTGTCCAGCACAAAAGGGAAGATCTCATGGTCACCCATTTCAATTCGACTTCCCATTCCTATGTGCCTGCCCAGGCCCTTCACTACTGTCACGATGAGGCCACACTCAGGTTGAAGAAGCAACGCCTCAAATTCCGTCCAGGTACCTTCCAATCTAATGCATGAACATCAACTTTTCCAACTTCCAGTAATCTCTCCCCTTTCCCTCTTTTTCTATTCCCCATTGTGGCTACTCCCTCTTCTCCTCACCTGTCTATTACTTCCATCTGGTTTCCCTCCTCCTTCCCTTTCTTCAATAATCCTCCATCTTTTCCTATCAGATTCCTTCTTCTTCAGATGTTTACCTCTTCCACTTATTCCCTCACAACTATTTACTTCATTCTTCCTCTCCCACCCACCCACCTTCCCCCTCATCTGGTCTTATCTATCACCTGCCAGATTGAACTTCTTCCCCTCCGCTTCTTATTCAGATTTCTGCCCCTTTCCTTTCTAATCCTGATGTAGTCCATCAGTTTTTGGCCTGAAACATTAACTGTTTATTCCCCCTCGTAGATGCTTCTTGACTTGCTGAGTTCCTCAACAATTTGTTTGTGTTGCTTGAGATTTCCAGCATCTGCAGAAGTTTTTTGATAGCAAGGAAGATGGTCTTAGGTTACAAAATGACTTCCTCCCGCTGCTAAGTTGAGCAGTGCAACAGCAGATGGAGGCTCGTCCCGGAAAATATAGGGTAATGCACACTGGGTGACAGTAAGTGGAGGACATACACCAAGAATGACATAGCTCTGGGAGTATTGAGGGATGAAGGTACCTTGATGTACAAGTCTTAGATTGTTGAAGGTGGCAGTACAGGTATTAAGGTGATGTAGAAGATATTTGGGTTACTTCATTACCTTGGACACAGAATACAAGAACATAGAATTCATGGTATAACTTCAGCAAATTTTGGTTAGGCTGAAATATTGCAGATCACTTTGGTTGCCACTCTATAGGAAGGATGTGGTTTCAGGCAGAGAAGATTCATCAGGATGTGGCCTGATATGGAATATTTCAGTTAGGAGTCTGGATAGGGTAAGCTTGTTTATCTTGGGTGGGGGGGGGGTGGAGGCGCGCACAAAGTCGATATTAACAGACTTTCCTCAATGACAGATGTCCAAGACTAGAGGGCAAGGATTTAAGATGAAGAGTACGGGAGCTAGAGGGGATCAAAGGTTTTTTTTCCCTCTTTACTACCTGGTTCCGATCTGGAATGTGCTACCTGAGATGATGGAAGCAGGTAGCTGCACATTTAAGTATCTGTGCGATGTCATTCTAACGTCATTGCACAGGTCTCAGGCCAATTGCAGGTAAATGGGATGAGCCAAGAGTACAGATGCTGGAAATCTTGAGAGCAACACACCCAAAACACTGAGGGAACTGAGCAGAATCTACGGAAGGAAATGGAGCAGTCGTTTCGGCCCAAGACCCTCCATCAGGACAGGAAAGGAAGAAGGCAGAAGCAAAAAATAGAAGGTAGGGGGAGAGGACGGAGCACAATATAGCAGATTGTAAGCAAATCCAGATGAGAGGGCGAGGTAGGCGGGTGGGTGAAGGGAAATGCACAACAAGGATGTGAGAAGCTGGATGATAGGTGGAAGGAGCAAAGGGCTGGATCTGAGAGGAGAGAATTATAAGGCGAGTTGGAGACACAAAAGGCTGCGAATGCCGTAATTCTGAGCAACAAGTTACTACGGGAACTTTGGAGGGATGAGTTGATGGTCGGTATGGACACGGTTGGGCCGAAAGACCCGATCCTGAATCATATAACTGCATTAATAAACTCAGACTGTGTGCATGTTAACGCTCCAATCGCCACATATATTTCCCAGTCATCATTCCGCTATCTCGCTGCTGGCGTTGTGACGATTTGGTGCCGATGGGCGGTCTGGAGTCAATTCATTACCGGATTGTCAGGAACCAGTCTCTATTCACGTAAACTGCACAGATCCTCAAAGGACACAGTCATCTCAGTGTTCTTTTAACAAGGGATTGTGCACAATGGGATGCGAGAGAGAGAGCGAAATAAAAACAAAAGACACTCAAACGATTTCTAGTGAAGCGGAGAAAACAGGCGATTTCAAAATTAAAGAGCTAAGGGTCAACGTTTCACGTGTGTGGCCTCTTGTTAGGGCGTGTAACACGAGATAATCGACCTAACTCGCTAAACGCTGCTTCCTCCATCTACAGATGTTAGCTGATCTGTTGTGTCTTCACCGTTATCGGCATTGTTTCTTTTTGCAGCACAGATTGCAATACCTACCGTACCGTTCCACCTCGGAGCAGAGATCGGGGACTTTGACCGATCGCTGACTGGTTTGCGAGACCCAATGTGTGAACCAGGTGGTGTGAGCTGCCCCGACCGAGAACACTGCAGCGCTCCGACACCTGTCACCCTGGAGAAAATGCAACAATTAAACTTTGGAGAGCGCAATTTAGAAACTGATTTCAGCGCTTCTTTCGCTATTTTCTCTTACTCTGGGGTTTGGCAATTTCGGAAATAAACGGCAGGAGCTGCACATGTTTGAAATTAAGTTCCAACTGATTCTGCAGTTGTTTAACTCCCCAGTGTGCGATAACGATCATCAATCGACTTATTACTGCACTTACACGCATTCCGCCCAGGAAATGCCGTGGAATTGTATAAACAAACGCTGCCTCATTTCACAGGCAGCTCACACGCTGAACTCACCAGTTTTCTGCAAAATGACACCTCAGTACAAATTGTCGAGATGCGCACACTGACGCATTAAGTATAGTGCGGCATCAATTGCGTGTGAAATTGCGCACTGAACCTAGCGAAATCTGGTTCGCTTCACGTTCAGCATCATTTCCAGACCAGCCTTTAGGTCATGCAATTGAATCAGAACGCTTTCACTGCCTTACCGTTTCTGCATGTAATGTACGCCTCGATGACGACGAACCGTGTCTTATTTAGATGACGGACTTTGGTAAAATAGTACAATCAAAGACGACTGTCAGTATGTTCTTTCATGCATTCAAAAGGAATTGTCATTGATATTAATGCGGTAGATTTCTGCAAGCCCGCCCAAGGGGTTTACTCACGAATCTAGATTTCACGAAGAAGTCTAATTAAATAGAATTAAGAACCAGAAACTATCAGAATAAAAAAAATTAACGTATATTGTTGAACAGAACCCATTCATTAGACAAGCTCAGCGATCTGCTTCCACATTTCATTCATTGCCGGATCAAAACCGAAATCGGCATCGGCAAGCAAAAACCAGCAGTGACTTAAATATGTGAAATATTTAAATTGGTCCACTTTGATCTTATTCCAAAGTGCAAGATACAGACTCTTGGAAAGCGGCAGGACCACGTGAAAATGAAAGTGATGGTGGTGAATTTAGTCGGAGGTTTAGTTACATCAAAAGCGGATGAACTGAAACATGCTCTTACTTGGTGCTATCTAAACAGTCTGGAGTACTCACCATTCCCATAACACGGCAGGACGAAGGAACTACTCATAAGAACCCTTACAACTGTTTGGCGTACACTTCTGCGTTCCTAACTTTCTTGACGCAGATTTAAGTAGTCAATGATGATCCTGAATGCAAAATTAGGAAAAACGTGGTTCCCAACCTGGGTTCCGCGGACCCCTCGGTTAATCGTAAGGATCCATGGAATAAAAAAGGTTGGGAATCCCTGGTTTAGAACCATTTGAGCTTTCAGAGCAGATTTCAAAGTACAGTTCTTTCCGGACATTGGAAATGTAAAAACGGGCTCCCACTGGGGCAATGTAACATGATCAAATTGCGTGGTTTGGTGACATTTAAAGAATAACATTTGGAGAGAACTTTGGGAATAATTTCCCTTCTCTGAAATTAAGCCATGGAATATTTCCAGCCAATTTACGGGTTACATGCGGTCTCAGTGTCACATTTACCCCCAAAGGGTGGAGGAGTGCAGCAGTGGTAATCGACTCTTAGGGGTGAGTCTCGAGCCCTAAATATCTGATTCAAATACTACAGCATTACTGGCTGATTGAAATAAACCGAAGCTCACTGATCACATCCCAGTTCAGACCAACATCTATTTACAATTCAGTACCAACATCTATTTACAATTCAGTTTTGCATTCGTCAACCTTCACTGGTCCAAGCAAAGCAACACCATTGTTTCAAATTTCTTGTACCTCCTCTTATCCAAATAGGGTTTGGACCACTCAGCTACCTTTTCAGATAAATGGAGCATGGGAGAGGGACTCCCCAGTAAATCCTCACATTGGTTTGGCACGTATTCTGCATTTCCTGTGTTTTTTTTTCCTGCACTCAGCTTGAGCATATTTCTGACTCCCAACTAAGCTATGCCATCATTTCAAAACTCTTGCATTTGTTTCCAACTTTGTCACTTTCAAACTCCAATCTTCCTTTACTCCTTCACTTCTACATCACCCTTGAATACAATTTGCTTATTAGTGACTTAATGCCTTCATTTGGCACATAATCTCTGGCATTTCCTTGATGGCTATGTAGCGTTCCTGCCACACAACTTCAGCAACCTGGCTTGGTTCTGACTGCTGTGTTCTCTGGGTCCAGTTTCCATAGACTCCTTCTGACCATGTGGGTTTCTCTGGGGTGCTCCAGTTCTGTCCCACATCCCACAGCAATGCTGATAGGTAGCTGATTCACTGCTGCAAATGCTCTTACTGTGTGGGGATAGATGATGGGAGTGTGGAGAGAATACACAGGATCAGTGTAGGGTTAATGCAAATGGTGTTCCACGTCAGTGTGGAGTTGATAGGTTGAATAAGAAAACATCTTTAACCTATCTCTGGGATATCTGCTCTGACATTTTGTTTGACAATGCTTCTGTAGAAATACTTGAGAAGTTAAAAATATTATATAGATATGTAATTGATTATCACCACTGGCTGTGCAAATCCAGAATATTTCCATCAAGATCAAATATCTTGGAACCACTCTGCATATGCTGAATGGTAGCACCATTAAATTAAAACAAAAATGCTGGAAATACTCATCAAATCAGGCAGAATCTACAGCAAGATAAATAGTTAACATTTCAGGTCAAGATACTTCCTGTTAGAGTGAGTTTTTGGGTAGATGATTCATTTACACTTAAATGACTCTGGCCACCGCTCTTCTGTTTGACGAAGTACTGTGGATTGAGTTCACAACAATGCATTTCCTAAAAGCTGAGTACCAGACGCTGCTGCTGTAGTTTTGAAGACAGCCTTATTCATACTTTATAAATATTAATTGTCCTCTATGTTAACACATAAAATACCAAATAAGTGTATTGTGGATTTGACTTGCACTCCTAAAGGCTGTGAGTACCAACCCAGACATGTTGGCATCCAGAGGAAAGGATGAAGTCAGAAGGTGTGATGTTTTATATGTAGCCTCAAAAGGAAGCATTGTCTATGCATTATCTACAACTTTGTAAGTAGCGATTGCTTTTTGTGTTTAGCATATAAATATCGAGCCCACATTGGGCTAGCAGACCTTTCTACCGAAAGCGTCTCCGTCCCTACGATGCCTGCTGTACCTTGTTGTGTCGAATAAAGAAGCTGCTTTGTATCTACCAGTAACTCTGTCTCTCCGATGATTTCATCCACGCCACAACACTTTCCGAGTTCTGATGAAGAAATCCACACCTGACATGTTATCTCTTTTTAAAAACACCAGAAAATCTGCAGATGCTGGAGATCCAAAGCAATACACACACAACGCTGGAGGAACTCAGCAGGCCAGGCAGCATCTAAAGAAAAGAGTAACCAGTCACCTTTTCAGGCTGAGACCCTTCTTCAGGACTGGAAAGGAAGAGGAGAAGTCCTGAAGAAGGGTCTGGGCCCAAAATGTCAACAGCTTACTCTTATCCATAAAAGTCAATTTTTCTTCTCCTTGCATGGATGCTGCCAACTTCCTGACTGCTTCCAGGATTTTCTGCTGTCATTTTTGATTTCAAGCATTTGTCATTTTAAAACATTCATTTATTGAAGCATTATTAAACCCAAGCTCCAGCTACTTTGGAATTGTTGATCATATTCCAAGCTTTTGCAACAAATGTGGATCTTAGAGCAAGGCTTTGAATGAAGATCGAACCAGTGACTAGTTGGGAGTGAAAATGTTAATGGAGGCAGTGGTTGGATACAAGCCAGGAATGACAAACATAATGCACAGTGGTTGTGTCTGACATACTTTTCAAGACAACAATCCTGACATCTAGTGGCAAGAATCTACATGTGCACACTTCGAGACCACCGGGAACTCGGGCAGCCTTCCCCCAAGGATCAGAGATGGGCATATGTTTGGTTTGAATATGTACTTGTATGTGGGAATCAGTCCTCAGAGGCCTGAATAAATCATACAGCATTAGTTCTAAGTAAATGGAGTTCTGTCTATCTGTCCTGAAACAGCTCAGATTACAATCATGATCTACCAACTTCACAGGATATCATCTCACCCGGTGTACGAGTTCAAAGTTCAAAATAAACTTATTATCTAAGTACGCATGTTACCATATACTACTTTGAGATTCATTCTCTTTCAGGCATTTACAGGGGAAAAAAGAAATACAATAAAAATTAACTAAAACAATAGATAAACAGAGATCAAATCACAACCAATGTGCAAAAAGACAAAATGCAATCAAGATAATACCACTTTCCACAGCCTTTTTCAGTCCAGGGCATTGGTTTTTCTGAAGCAGGTTATGATGTAGCCTATTAGGATGCTCTCCACTGTGCATGTTTGGAAGTTTGTCAAAGTTTTTGGTGATATACCAAAACTTATAAGAAAGATACTTTTATTTCATGCCTTCTTTCTGATGATACTTATGTTCTGATCCCAGGACAGATTCTCTGATATGTTAAAGCCAAGCAATCTGCACACGAGATGGTTTTCAAGAGGCCATACCTGGTCCTCTTCTTCTTTCCTGGGCCATCAGTCCTAAACGTTGCCGACGTAGGGCTCAGCAGATTGTGAATCTCTTGGTTTATCCAGGGTTCCTGGCTGGGGAAGACTGAATAATTTTGTGGGGACACACTTGTCCATGCTTCTGTTTATAGAGTCCACGACAACCACGGCATATTTATTCAGCTCTACTGATGAGACCTTGAACATGGTCCAGTACACCGACTCAAAGCAGTCCCATAACCACCCTCTGCCTGCTGACGACCAGTTGCTTTCTCTATGGGTTCGTTGCCTCCAAGTAAAACACAGGGCTTATCTAAAGTTACCATAGATGTCAGGTACTGTGGGTCCTGACAACAATGAGTTCAGTGCAGCTGTAGATAATCTTACAGTGCACTTTGATGCCTGGGCACCGGTGTGTAAAGAGCACGCAGCAGCAAGCCACAGCCTTGTAGCAATCACTGTACCCTGGACATTCTGGCATCAGAGAGACAGATGAGGGGGTGGAGCTTGCAATTCTGTTTCTCATTGTACAGCTTCTACATGAAGCAGAGGAGAAGAGGGAGGCCCTTTGCTCTGTGAGGTGGGAGGTGGGGGGGGGGGGGTGGAGATGGAAGAACGTATGGCAAAGAGCCCATCCAGCACCACAGTAAGGAGGAACTAGAAAGAGCAAGCCCACAAAGCAAGTGGCTCACAAAGAACACTGGCACAAGGCCAGCAGGTATTTCATGAGTCACCAGCTATGCAAAGACAAGATGTCAAACATTTGCAGCTATACTCATGCTATCCTCAGCTGCAAAACACAGAGGTGCACACCAACCCCACTGCAGAAGACGGGGCTTTAATTTTCATTTCATTCTTCCTTTTGCCTTACCCCTTCACACACCACCCCCCCACCCACACACAGTCAACCACCCACATGAACACCAGAAACAAACTAAGAGGAAGGGCAATCTGCTCTGCCAGGTGCAGGTTGCTTTACTTCAGGAACAGAGCAATACCAGTCAACAACAGATCGCTCTTTACATTCTTTACCTTCCTCCTGCCTTCTCGTCTCTTTTTCCAGTCCTGATGAAGGGGTTTGGCCCGAAACGTTGACTATTTACTCTTTTCCATAGTTGCTGCCTGGCCTGTTGAGCTCCTCCAGCACTGTGTGTGTGTGTTGCTCTTTACCAGCAACAGGTTATCCGAGCAGGGGACATAAAACCATGAGGATACAGCCAGGGCAGCTAAACTACAGGACTTGGTTACAAGTGTTGTCTCGGTCTCTGGAGATTTCTGCAGCAGCTTTGTAATCTGAGTTACAGCAGCTATGTAGTCAGTTGTCTCCCGGGACTCGGGAGACAGTAGAAGATTAACACAAGGTGTCAGTATTTATCTTGCCATCCTGCTTCTTAAGAACATCCTTGGCTCTGCCTTTTCTCAAGTGCCCTGGCCGTACCCAACCCGAGCTCCTGCTCATGCCTCATGCCTACTTGGACCATTGCAGAATCACTCAATCGAACCAAGTTTTAACTGTGGAGGGGCCAGAATAACTCATCCAAATTGTCCATGGTCAAAAGAAGTCAGCATTCAGTCTGAAAGCATTCCTCAGAAGCTGGTGTGTGTGGCCTTTTAAAAGCTGCTGCTTCACAGAATGAGGGGCTATGACAACTCCACTCTCCTGGAAGAAACCAGCAACCGATCTGATTTAACCCAACTGCTCCTGGCAATGCTCTGAACAAGAGCTGACACTGCACCATTTCCTGCAAAGAACATACGTGGGTAACATGTGGAAAGCAAGCTTCATGCTCAGACTAATTTCACACCCAGCATGGCTTACCCACACACAAAAAGATACACTCTGGAAAAGATCAATTTTCAATCCTGCAGCATTGAAAGGACAATACCACGACAAAGACTTTCTGTGTAATTTATTTCCCTGTCAGTTAGTAGTTCAGATTTTTATCCACAAAGCAGTTTCAGTTATTAAAATTCAGTTGAATTCAAAGGGCTCCAGTTCAACCTGTCAGCTCTCTTCCATCCTCTTCAATTAGAGCTTTCCAGGTCAAAGTCTTCTTTGACTTCAGCTTTAATAAGTACTCCATCCTTTTCAACGCCCACATTTGATTGACACTATTAGCACAAGTGGATTCAGCACTCTGCAATTCCACCTACCATTTTTCTCATCCCACAACTTATTAATTACTTCTGCTTCCCTTTAAGTTCTCCTTTCCTCACATTACAGCGAAAAGAAGCAGATGATCCATTTACGAGACACATCCCTCAAGGGACAACTAGTGCAAGCCCAGGGGGATGCCAAGATGCAAAACCACATTCTGTCACTCCCTACCACTGTTCATTAATTTTTCAGCATGCTGCTGTTATTTAATGTGGCTAGTAAAAGCAGTAAGTTGGAATTAAATACAAATGGTCCGACCCATATCAGTCTCACAAGTTAAATAACAAGAGGTAAACTTAACAGTGCAATGATTTGTCATCACAACACATATTGGAGACAGCAATTACAAGTTTTGTTTTAATACTAGAATAAGATGCTTATGTACAGATAAATCTAGTAAAATATGAGAAAACCTCAAAGCTTTAGCTGCATATTCTGCTGTTCTGAAGTGATTTAGCAAGTACATTAACTAACATCAGATGCTTACACATGTAAATCAGTTTATTTTTTCTAGCATGCAACCTGGACTCAGGCCAGGTTTGTAAAATCCTCTGTATTATCAGGACCTGCAACGAGCAGCAGGCAATTCCTCTCAGGAGACACCTCTAAGAAAGTCTGCTGTGAGGTCGTCTGTGAATGCTGGTCCTGTGCCAAGCTCTGAACAGGCTGGCTTGTTTGCTTGTGCTCTGAAGCATTAGAATTCTCAATAGCAGATTTTTCACAGTGCTCCGAGAGCCCCACTGACTGCAACTGATCTGCAAGTTCTTCTATCAATCTTCTCGGGGGTGATTTAGCAGTGGGATCTTCCCTCAAAGCACATTTGTCTGGATACTGCATGTCCGCCATGTGTTCAGCTTCTTTGCCACAACTCAATTTGAT